>NC_089820.1:76615492-76920492 GCF_029633855.1 Hoplias malabaricus | reverse complement strand
AAGTGTATTTGTGCTGTAAACGGTAACTGGATGTAACCATGATGTAAACATGATATGTGTAAACAGTACACTCATTTTCAGTATATCATTTTCAGTCCATCAAACCAGTGTTTTGTGAAGTTTGTGTGTGTGTGTGTGTGTATGTGTGTGTGTGTGTATATGTGTGTGTGTGTGCTTCTTCAGTCCAGTCTCAGACTCTAGATGTTCAGGAGTCTGTTAGCATGTGGGAAGAAGCTGTTACGGAGTCTGGATGTGAGGTCTCAAATGCTTCGATACCTTTTTCCAGACGGCAGTAGGTTGAAAAGCGTGTGTGTGATCTACCACAATGCTGTTGCTGCCCTCTGTTGGAATGGTTGCAGCTGTAATGCAGTTATGTTTGGAGTTAAGGAAGTTCAAGAAGTTACAAATGTTGGCTAATACAGTGTTCCTCAATGACATGGTGTTCCTCAAAAGTTGAGAATTGAACCTCGGTCTTCTGTATCAAAGGCAACAATGTTACCCTACTATATGCTAAATGGTGACCCTTCCTTACCCCATTATTACAGTGTTGTGACATTGTGCCTATGAGTGTTTAAACTGATCCATCCTTTCATCCATTCTTCAGATTTAGTGTAGAACTCTGCATTAATCCACAGTCAGTATCCTGCAAGAGCTGAAAACAGAAAGAGCTCTGAAGTGTAGCTGATTCACTTACAAGCAGGAAGAGTATTTGTGTCTGTCAGTGGATACTGAAAAATAACATTTAGGACGAGGGTGAAATGTGTTTGCTCAGTTATGACCAGTTTATTCCTCTGATATAGTTCTGAAACAGTTCCTGCGTCGGAGTAACGCTGTTGTACCATTTGACTTCTTCTCTGTAGAGTCTGAGAGTGTGAAGACACTGAGGAATGTAGCTGTAAAAAGTGGAGGATCTCTCACCATTGAATGTTTTTATGATGAACAATACAAATCAAACCCTGGTGTAAGGGGTCTCAGGGGAGCTCCTGTGAAATAGTAGCCCGTACAAACAAGAGGAAGAACATCAGTCACTGATTATCTGACCCAGAATATGTTTACTGTGGAACTCAACAGTCTCCAAGACTCTGACTCTGGATATTATTGGTGCGCTGTGGAAATTGAAGGGGATGTGAACCCAGATGATGGTGATTATTTGTACCTGACGGTCAGTGCAGGTAAGAAGTCTCTCTGCATGAAATAGGACCTGTTCACTGTAACTTAAAACTTGTTTGATGGAGGACGTGTTTACAGCACTCATTCTCTGCCTCTTTATTCAGATCCTGCTGTGTCTGTGATAAACAGCAGAGTGAGTGGTCAGGAAGGGGGCAGTGTCAGTGTCCAGTGGCTCTACAGAACTGATTATAAGAATAAACAGAAGCAGTGGTGCATATTTAGAGACTGGCGCTGCTTAACATCCCAGAATTCAGCAGTGCAGATCAGTGATGATGGGCGAGCGGTCAGTGTGGAGATGAGTGGACTGAAGAAGAGTGATGCTGGCTGGTACTGGTTCAGTGCAGGAGAAGTGGGAGTTACTGTTCACCTCAGTCACCGAAAGGCCTACAAGTAAGATCACATCTATCAGAAAATATCTGTTGACCGTCCTGCTGTAACTGTGTTACTGGCACCAGTTTATTTCTTTTCAACAGCAACAACAGTCTCTGAACTCACATCCAGGAACGTCTGAGAAACCCAGCATCAGTGAGACCACATTGGGTATGATCACAAAGCATGTTAGAAATAAACCAGTTAAATAAACTGGCACTAACCCTGACCTTCTACAACATTTACGAACAGAAACATGGCAGTAGAATTGATCTGTTGTTGTAATACAATTGAATAATAACACATTTCTTCTGTATTTCATACCTGAGTCCAATATTGATTTATTAAACATGTTTGTTAATGCTTTCTTTCACAATGAGTCTAAAAATCTGGACACCACTGACACTGTTAGAACTCATGTAGATTTTAGTGCTTTGAGAGAGCAGTGTTTACATCAGTGACACTGTGTCCTTGTTCAACTCTAACAGCTGTATCTTGTATCATATTTTATAACACTGTTATGTATTCAGTTTTGCTTATAAGACACCTCCACTCCACTCCACAAAGTGCAATGTTATAACTTAATGCTGGAAAGAAATCTAAAAATTATCTTAAATATTAACATTCAACTGGATATTAGCAGCTGCTGTGACAGTCGAGGCCAATTGTGATAAAACTTTATATATGTTTATTGAGGTATATTTCAGCTCCTCATGATATGTAAGTGTCCTGTTTCCTCCTTGGTAAAGGGTTACTCTGATTTCTTATGTTAACAGAAGCAGCTAAAAATATATCTTTCAGTTGCAAACAAACTGAGAGAATGATGGACACTCTAGGTACGATCACAAACAATTTTCTTTGATCAACAAAACCTGAACCTGTAATAAATATTATAATATCTATATAAATATTAATAAATATTGTTTGTGTTTTAAAAACAGTAGAATGCATTTTGACTTGTTTTGATTTCTCGACTCTTCTGACAGCATCAGACACATGTTCTGGTGTCAATGTGTAAGTACGAGGGTTTGTTATTACTTTACAGCACATTTATATGTTCTGAAACATGCTAATATTTATTAAAATAAGCCCATATTCTTCACTGGTTCCTTAATTATTGAAGAGATCAGACTTTCATAACATTATAGAGTTTATAATTTTAAACTGATGTAAGTCTGATATGAATGCTGGTTCACTACTTTATTATCCCTGGTGTGTTTTCTGTTTCAGGGCGTCAGAGTGCTTCTGTGTGGCACACAAATGATTCCACACACGCTGTGATAATAGAGCTGTCAAGATTTTTAAAAAATGGGAGATTTTGTAAACTACTCAACTGCTTCATAATCTCCTGTCTTTGGCATAAATTACTGATCTGTTTATGCTTTAGAACAGCTATAATCAAGACCACCGGCTCAGCTCAGGGTTACTGCAATCTCCTATGATCACTTTCAGCTCAGTTTGTGGAACATCCTTTTTTTTCATCCATTAATATAAGAATGACTCATTACAACGTGGTTAAATCCAATTTAACAAACATATTTGTAAGGTAAATCTATGATTTTGTAGTGTATGTTGTGTATACACTGTAATATATATATAAATATATATTATATATATTTATATATTGTGTTTGTAGCGTTTGACCTTATTCAAACTCTTCTGATTACTGACGTTTTGACTAATGATAATAATTGTTATTGTTATGATTGACTTAAATGACAAAAACATTAACAAGTAGTTAGAGAGGGAATTCCCGGCATTGCTACGTGAGTTCTTCAGGATTTTCAGACTTTTAATGAACAGACTCCACACACTGTTATTTCAAATATTGGAAATATTTTATTAGGAAAAAAGAATATTTACTTAACATAGCATAATCTCAAAATCTCACGGCATCAATGCAGGTGAAGCCGATTCGAATTTAAAGATAAGCTAGGCGATATGACTTGTGACTAATGTGTTGCTAACTGAGATTTATTTAACGTATAAATTTATCAAGAGATTTAATTCAATTTTCAGCTCTGGAAGTGCGTAGTTTTAGCTTACTTTTCGTCAATCTCAACCACTCGACGGGTACAGAGGCTCTGTGAGGTTATGGAAAAGAGGAGTCCCGCAGTTCTTCCGTGGAAGTTTTCAGGCTGGGTCAGTGTGGAGTTAGTCACTCACGGGCGTACTCAGAGCGTGGTGACGTAGACGAAAGGATTCCCTCTGGCTCACTGTCCTGAGTGGGAGGTTTAAACCATATGGAAGCTTTGGACGAGAAGTTTTCGCTGGTTCTTTCAGTCTCCAGAACTGAAAATCGAGTCAATAGGCTTATACTTATTTTACGATTTCCTTCTATCTCGGCGGTGTTTCTTACTCTGGCCACGAATAAGTTTCAACTGCTTTGATCAGTCGTGAGATTAAACTTAACGATCAAACATAAACACGATTACACAAAGATTACTTAGAGTTACTCGACGTTACGTTGTAGTTTCTGTCTCACACTGCTAACTGGCACAAGGCGTCCCTTGGAGCTGAGTGCGGTCCTTCTTAGAGTCTTTGATGAGTCGTTTCGTCGGCGTAAGGAAGAATGAAGAGCGTTGCACTTGAAGAGAGTGAGCGCAACGTGAAGAGGTCGCTTTAGGGCGGCAGAAGAGCTCTGAGAAGAGCTAGAAGGGCGAGAAGAGGAAGCGAGAGAGCGAAGGGCGGAAGCTAGAGAGTGCGACGTGAGCCGGGCACTCTCTTTTCAAAGGTGGCGCGGTCATGCCCAATTGGGAGATATCCTTCCTTTAATTGGATCCTGGGTCTGAGGCTCACGTGACTTGTTTCACGTTTCAGAGAGAGAGAAAAGATTCACGTATACACAAAAATTACTTATACATATTTGTGGTATAGCACAATGAGTGTCCTGGATTATTAATATCAAACATCTACGTATATATATCTTGGGTATTTTTTACGATTACATCCCACTACAATATTATGCTAGAAGATACTAATTCGTTTTCTTAATCAGAGACAGAAACTTTCTTTCATGATTGAAACAGTAATACACATCACTTCATTGGTTGGTAGACGTTCACCTGAGAATAACCTGGGGGTGATATTAATACATATTTGCATAAAACATGTTCATAAACACTCGTTGCGTTCGGTATGCATTTAGAAGGCAGCAGGGCGAAACATGATTTCGCAAACGTCCACTTGGGGTCGCTGTTGGTCCATGCCGTTCGTCCTGTGCAGGTGGGTTAACAGGAGCTCAGACCGAGGTCAATCCTGTTAGCCATCTGTTGATTTCTACAAGAGATAACCACCGAGCCACTTAGGCGCCAAGGCCATAAAGCTGGATGGTTAATCATAGTCTTCACCACTTTGTTTGATCTTTTTTGCCTAAGAGCATCATAAACTGGGTTTGTTGTCTTTCCATTTCTGAAGACGACGGAGGGGGTCACAGGAACGTGTCCTGAATGAAAGGTTCTGAATGAAAAGACTCTCCCCCTTTGATAAGGATTTCCTGGGACAGGACCCTGCATTCCACAGACTGCGTGTGTGAAAAAAAAAAAAAAAAATTATTAATTGTGCACTGTAAAAATGACCTGCATTCACGCTGTAGCATAGTAACAGTATTTGAGTTAGTTATGTTTAATGGTGATTATCACTTATAATTATTTTTATTATTATTATTATTATTGAATTTAGATGACAACAATATTTATAATTTATCAGAGATTGAAATACTGTCAACGCTAGGGGTGAGTTCTCAGCATTTTCAGACTCTTAGGAATAAACTCCATACACTATATTATTTCAAATAATGGAAATACTTTATTAAGAGGAATGATAATAAGTTGATAAACATAGGAAAATCATAAAAATCTCATGGAATCAATGCAGGTGAAACCAGTTCAAATTTAATATTTGGCTAGGCTATATGACTTGTGAATACTAGGTGCTAAATGCTAAATGATTTAATTAATGACTTAATTCGGCATCAGCTTCCGAAAATGAGGAATTTACTTGCTTACTCTTGTTGTTATTATTACCAAGCCGATGGGTCCAGCAGATTTTTAATCTCCATTCTTCCGGGTCTTGACTTGTCACAGATGAAGGTAGGCTTATTAGGGAGGAGATTCCCTCCCAGATGAGTCAGACACTTTCGGTGTCCTTAGACGGTGCTGTTTCCTCCGATCCTCAGAAGCGATGTCCTCCTAATTTCCAACTAATTTCAGCGGTGGCTCTTATTCTGGCCAAAATAAGTTTCACCTGCTTTGTTCAGTCATAAAATTAAACTTTGATTGGGCTACAAAAACAAAAAACACAAATTAAAAGTTGAAAGTTACTGACAGTTAATCGACCTTGATACTTTTTTAACTTCTGTATTGCAATGCTAACTGACACAAGGCATCCCCTGTTAGTTCGCATGAAGATCGGTCCTTTTAAGAGTCTTTTGGGAGAGTCAGCTCCATCAGCATAGAAGAAAAAGCAGAGAGAGGGTGTCAGAAAAAAACCGAGAGAGTATCAGAAGAAAAAAACGAGCGAGTCCAAAAGCCAAGCGACTCCTTTTTGATAGGTGGCGCGGTCACGCCCACTTGGGAGGTCGCCATCCTCTGATTGGTTCCTGGGTTTGGGGAGTCCACGTGACCGTCTCAAGTTCCAGAGAAATAAAGATCACTTATGGTTTGGCGAAAATAGAACATCCTAGAATTAATACTTTGTACATACTTGAATATAACATAATGAGTATACTGGAGTATATTTATCAACTATATATCGAGTATATTACCATCTATTCTATATGTTAGAGATTAATTCATTCTTCTAAATTGAGACAGGAATCTTTCTTCGTGATTAAAACATTAATTCACATCACTCGATTAGTTAGTAGACAGTCACCTGAGAATAACAGAGGATAACATTAATGACACATTGCATAATACATGCTTAGATTCAGCAGAAACAGAAGATAATTCTCTTTTGAGGGAGAGAGAGAAAATGATTAGGGTGGTATATGATTTCGCCAACGTCCACTTGGGGTACAGCATGTTGGTCCATGCTGTTGTTTTGGTTTGAACTCGAGTTGAAAGAGGTCATCATTAGGCAGTCCGGTGCCATCTGCCGATTTTGCGATAAGATAAGCGGATCGACAGTCGATGATGAGGGTGATAAAAATGCCCGGGGGTCCTGGGGTCTTCCCCCTGGGAGAGTTTTATAATCCCGTTCCCAAGGCTCTGGTGAGTAATCTTTTGGTTTATTAGTCATCCGGTCATCATAAAGTTTGAAGAGGAGCACTCAGTGTCATCCTGGGGGTCACTGAAAAGTGTTCTGCTTAGCCTTCTGACTATCAGATATAGGTGTGTGTGTGTGTGTGAGTTGGGGGGGGGGGGGGGGCACGCAAGTCATGTGACATGTTTCAGCACACGTGAAATGTGACACACATCTTCCCTTCTAAGGTGGAATATTTGACATTTACAATTTTGTACAAAGACAAATGCTCAAATTCAATTCACACCCTCTACAGAGAACATTTCTGCATATTTACACTTAATGCACTGTTCCATATTTATTTGCTCAAACCCTAAATGTGGGCTGTGAAAGAGGACATACCTTTCCCTCAATGTGTTAAACTCAACATTATTATTTAAGAAAGTCTGGTCTAGTATAATAATATTAATAACATTTTTATTATAAGCATGTGTTAATTAAGGAATGAAAAATGAACAAAACTAAAACATATTACGAATACAGTTGCAGCACAAAATCATAGGCCAACTGTAAAAAACTGATAAAAGACCATACAGTGATCAGAGAGAGAATACAATTTGGAATCTGAAGGTGACTCCTAAAACATCCAATGAATTAGAGCAAGGTTGTCAGTAATGCAGATATGACGTACTTACATCAGTGTATGAGAAATACATGTGTGTTTACCGTACTGTTTGGTTCCCCTACTGACCACTAAGATGAGAAATATATAAAGCTTTAAACCACACTAAAGCCATTTTTGTTCAAGTGAGTATGTTTTATTGAAGTGCAAGGGCAGAGTCTTCATTTTGGTCTGGCCTGGTTTTGGTTTAGAAATAGGGTCCTGGAGTTGTGGGTTCGAGCCACACTCCGGGTGAATGTCTGTGAGGAGCTTGGTGTGTTCACCACATGTCGGTGTGGGTGTCCTCTGTTTGCTCTGGTTTCCTCCCATGGTCCAAAAACACACATTGGTAGGTGGATTGGCTGCCCAACAGTGTCCATAGGTATGAGTGAATGTGTCAGTGTGTGTGTCATTCTGTGAAGGACTGGCGCGGAAGTGTTCCTGCTTTACGCTGTGTTTCCACGTAGGCTCCAGACCCAAGAATACCCTGAACTAGATAAGCGGTTACAGACAATGAAAGAATGAATAAATAGGGCTGCATACACCAGTGATCGGGCAGAACAGAAATAAAACTGGCTGAAAGGTGTTTATAAACCCATTACATAATAAGGAATTGTGTAGTTTCCAGATAAGCTTTGAGTTTCCATTGCTGCAGTCAGTTAAGTCACATGACCTGTGTAAGTTATTAATTAAGAAAAGGAGGCCCACCATGAAGCATATAAGAGTCACTAACACACAAAAATATCATATTATTAAGAGTTACATGCCAAAGAAACTGCTTTATCAGTCACTAAAGTACACAATCAATAAATATGTCTCATGATGTGATAATTACTTGTTGTCCACGCTCTTGTTGTTAGTTGAGTGGTTAATATGTTCAGCAGTTTCTGCAGAGGAGGACATTTTTACTGAAGAAAAAGCTGTTGTTCTGCAAGAAAAAAGTGGTGTACAGTGGTGTGAATGAAATACAGGATTTAAAGACTAACGAACAAACAAAAAGACTGCCCTGCACAAATGTTTTATTAATTAGGTAAAAAAAATAGATATGTTAAAGTGGAATTTGTTTTTTAGAACTAATAATCTAATATCAGAACATGACCTCACTAATATTCTTGTAACTAAAGGAAATCACGTTTTTACAGCAATGTTCTCTCTAGTGTAAAGCCAAAAACACACGTTGGTAGGTGGATTGGTAACTCAAAAGTATCCGTGTGAGTGAATGTGTGTGTGTGTGTGTGTGTGTCTGTGTTGCCCTGTGAAGGACTGGCGCCCCCTCCAGGGTGTATTCCTGCCTTGCACCCAATGATTCCAGGTAGGCTCTGGACCCACCGCGACCCTAAACTGGATAAGCAGTTACAGATAATGAATGAATGAATGGGATCTGCAGATGTAGGCCACATTTGGGCCAAATTCATTGCCCTCTGGGTATGGGCAGTGTTTCTGATAGATGTGATCTTACTTGTAGGTATTTCGGTGACAGTGAGGTGAACAGTAACTCCCACTTCTCCTGCACTGAACCAGTACCAGCCAGCATCACTCTTCTTCAGTCCACTCATCTCCACACTGACAGCTCCTCTCCCATCATCATTGATCTGCACTGATGAATTCTGGGATGTTAAGCAGCTCCAGTCTCTAAATCTGCACCACTGCTTCTGTTTATTCTTATAATCAGTTCTGTAGAGACACTGGACACTGACACTGCCCCCTTCCTGACCTCTCACTCTGCTGTTTATCACAGACACAGCAGGATCTGAATAAAGAGGCAGAGAATGAGTGCTGTAAACACGTCCTCCATCAAACAAGCTTTAAGTTACAGTGAACAGGTTCTACTTCACACAGAGAGACTTCTTACCTGCACTGACCGTCAGGTACAAATAATCACTGCCATCTGGACCATCTTTGATTTCCACAGCGCACCAATAATATCCAGAGTCAGAGTCTTGGAGACTGTTGAGTTCCACAGTAAACATATTCTGGGTCGGATAATCAGTGACTGATGTTCTTCCACTTGTGTTTGTACGGGCTACTATTCCACAGGAGCTCCAGTAATACCCCTTACACCAGTATTTAGTGTTTAATTTGTATTGTTCATCATAAAAACATGGAATAGTGAGAGCCCCTCCACTTTTTACAGCTACATTCCTCAGAGTCTTCACACTCTCAGACTCTACAGAGAAGAAGTCAAATGGTACAACAGTGTTACTCCGACTCAGGAACTGCTTCAGAACTATATCAGAGGAATAAACTGGTCATAACTGAGCAAACACATTTCACCCTCATCCTAAATGTTATGGAGCAGGTGAGTTAATCAAAGTGTATTTAAAACAGTGAGAGAGTGAAGAACACACCTCCAGTGCACAGGAATGATGCAGCATTGATCTTACCTGAGATGTAGAGGAAGAACACAGAGAGAATTAAAGAACTCATGAGGGAGTAGAAGTACATTTTTCTGTAAGAGGCTCCAGACACAAATACTCTTCCTGCCTCTGAGTGAAGTACATTTGACTGAAGTGTTCTTCCTGTTTCTGACCCTCTCCTGCTCTGAATAGACTGGTTAAAAATACCAGTCATTTAAATGCAAATGCTGATTTTACTAGGAGTTCTGCCATGCATTAAATTCTGCTTTGTATGTACAAACCAGATACCAAAAAATTTGGGACACTAAACAAATTGTGAATAAAAACTGAATGCAATGATTTGGAGATGGCAAATGTCAATATTTTATTCTTAATAGAACATAGATGACAGATCAAAAGTTTAATCTGAGTAAATGTAACATTTTAAAGGAAAAATATTTTGATTCAAAATTTCACAGTGTCAACAAATCCCAAAAAAGTTGGGACAAGTAGCAATAAGTGGCTGGAAAAAAGGAAACTGAGCATATAATGAACAGCTGGAAGACCAATTAACACTTATTAGGTCAATTGACAACATGATTGGGTATAAAAAGAGTTTCTCAGAGTGTCAGTGTCTCTCTGAAGCCAAGATGGTAAGAGGATCACCAATTCCACCATTGTTGCGCAGAAAGAAACTGCAGCAATAAGAGAATGGTGTTACCCAGCGTAAAATAGCAAAGACTTTTATGTTATCATCTTCAACCGTGCATAACATTATCAAAAGGTTCAGAGAATCTGGAACAATTGCTGTGCATAAGGGTCAAGGACGTAAAACTCTACTGGATGCTCGTGATCTCTGGGCCCTTAAACGTCACTGCACCTCAAACAGGAATGCCACTGTCAAGGAAATAACAGAATGGGTTCAGGAATACTTCCAGAAAGCATTGTCAGTGAACACAATCCACCGTGCGATCCGCCGTTGCCAGCTGAAACTCTACAGTGCAAAGAGCAAGCCATTTCTAAGCAAGCTCCACAAGCTCAGACGTTTGCACTGGGCCAGGGGTCTTTTAAAATGGAGTGTGGCAAAATGGAAGACTGTTCTGTGGTCAGATGAGTCACGATTTGAAGTTCTTTATGGAACACTGGGACGCCATGTCATCCGGACCAGAGAGGACAAGGATAAACCAAGTTGTTATCAATGCTCCGTTCAGAAGCCTGCATCACTGATAGTATGGGGTTGCATGAGTGCTTGTGGCATGGGCAGCTTGCATGTCTGGAAAGGCACCATTAATGCAGAGAACTATGTTCAGGTTCTAGAACAGGGGTCGGCAAGCTTTACCACTCAAAGAGCCATTTGAACTCGTTTTACACAGTAAAGAAAACACTGGGAGCCACAAAATCCTTTTTAAATTTTACATGAAATAACACTGCATATAACAGGGGTTTTTTTTGCCTCTATGCTATGTATAAACAAACTATACTGTGTTACATTTATAAAATTAATGAACAACTGCAGAAAAATGAAATAACATTTCAGCATGTGTGACACCGACAAAAGTGTGGTCACATTCATTTTGGTGAATAATTAAATTTTTTTGTATATAATGTTTTATTTGCTGTACTCCTCTGAATTGTGGGGTGGAACGTATTTAATTTGGGAGAATACGGTCATATTCTCATTATTCATATGTTAATGTTTGGCCAGCAATGTGAGCATTTCTAGCTTGAAGGTTTTGCCAGTAGATCCAACTCAGCGACAGTAGGGGGCAGTGTGACATGGAGAGTTGCACGTTACTGAATAGTGATGGGAATTTCGGCTCTTTTGGCTCGGCTCTTCATAAAGAGTCGGCTCTTTCGGCTCCTAAACGGCTCTTTGTTTTATCACTTATTTCCACTGGTACAGAACAATATTACCTACATTTTTACATGGCTATATGGACAAAATATTATTGTTCATTATTAAAAATAATAAATAGTGTTGCAGTGGCCAATTGTTTTTATAGCTGTCTTGTAATAACTCACTGATTGCACTCACACATTCAATTGTATAAATAACTGGATTTTTATTTAAACACAATAAAAAAATCACTTGTAAACTCTGAAATACAGCCAATGGAACCCAAATAATCGTCCATTTCTGGGTAATAAAATAAACAAATACTCTGCAAAGTGCAAAACAGCAGCATTCAACAGTAGTGATTAAAACAACCACAATTGTCAACAAACATTTAACTGATTTAACGTTTTCTTCAACTATTTTTGGGAAGGCAGATTGGCATTCAGGAAAACCAAGTGTCTCAGCTCGGAGGAGTTGGAGGGTTGGAGCTTGCTTGTTGTTCTCTGATTGGTTAATTGACAAGCCTTAAAAAAATGGCTCGGTCTTAGACGGGAACCGGCTCTCATCGTTCACTTACAAGAGCCGGCTCTTTGAACCGGTTCGTTCGCGACCGACACATCACTATTACTGAAATTCTCTCATAGCTCAAGAGAACTCGGTAACGCTAAGATCTGCCTCCCTGCCTTATTATTTCTCTCCTGTTTTCGGGTTGGTCATGTGAAATATGTCTTTAAAGATGCCATAAAAAACACATTGAGTTGTGAGCCAGCACTTTTCATGGAATAATTTGCATTTAGATCATTTTGTTGCAATATACGCTTCTTTTTGGAATGAGAAAACTAAGCTCTGCCGAGTGTAGCTGGCTAATGGCGCCACAAATTTCTTTTGTTAGAGAATCTGAAGTTAGCATAGGTCACATGAGTCTCCCACCAAACGTTATATGTTTCTTGCTATTTTGTTAGATTTATAGGAAAACTGTTTTTCATGTAGAATATTAAAAAAAATCATTTGATGCTGTGTAATTTTACAGAAGCAATGTTAGTACAGAGAATCTCTTGCAGTACACTGTTAAACTAATCTTAATACATCTGAAGTGTATGAAAAACATTGAATATTTAAGTGCTAAAAGTACAGTTCATAATTGTATATTAAATAGAGCTTAGATAATTGGTGAATTCACCGGATGGTCACTTAATGTATTAAAATAGTACCAAGAGTATGTGATAAAAAGAACAAAAGACATGAACGTGTGGTTAGAATCGATTTCATATTTTTGTATTCAATGTGAATATTGGAAATATCTTTTTGTTTCTATAAAGACGCTTTGAAGATTAAGTGAATTGAGGGATTAAGACCATGTATGTACGTGAAGAAAATATAATAATTTAATAAAGCATAGCTCAAGAGAACTCGGTAACGCTAAGACCTGCCTCCCTGCCTCATTATTTCTCTCCTGTTTTCAGGAATTAACTGTTACTTCGGTGCTGTTATACGGTACCTGTAACACATGCAACAAAACATTTTTAACTCCGAAAAAAAGACGTTGGGTTGACGGTTAAGTAAAAAACTCAATGTCTATTTGAGTCCTTGTAGTAATGGGGAAAAAACGCCGAATTTAAATTATCCACTGGCAGCAAACAAAAAATGCTGTCCTCTCTCTGCGTGCCGTCATCCTTTTACTGGGGCCGTGCAGTCAGCTGTCAAACAGTTCAAGAAAGCGCACACTGGCGGGTGTCGCACGTTGGAAGTTGTGACGTGTATTAAGAGCGACAGAATATTTTAAATATTAAAATGTTTTAGATGTTACAAGATCGCCATAATCTTCATAGAATTACATTTTGAAAATGAACGAACTAAAATAAAATACATTTTAATTAAATACTCAGTAATTATTTTCAAAAGCTGAGCCGCATCAGAGGGATCAAAGAGCCGCGGGTTGGACCCCTGTTCTAGAACAACATATGCTCCCATCTAGACGTCATCTCTTTCAGGGAAGACCCTGCATTTTTCAACAAGATAATACCACATTTTGCAGCAATCACAACATCATGGCTACGTAGGAGAAGGATCCGGGTACTGAAATGGCAGCCTGCAGTCCAGATCTTTCACCTGTAGAGAACATTTGGCGCATCATAAAGAGGAAGGTGCGACAAAGAAGGCCCAAGACGCTTGAACAGTTAGAGGCCTGTATTAGACATGAATGGGAGAGCATTCCTATTTCTAAACTTGAGAAACTGGTCTCCTCTGTCCCCAGGCGTCTGTGAGTGTTGTAAGAAGAAGGGGGGATTACCAGTGGTAAAAAATGGCCTTGTCCCAACTTTATAATGGATTTGTTGACACCCATGAAATTTTGAAACAACATATTTTTTTCCCTTAAAATGATACATTCTCTCAGTTTAAACTGTGATTTGTGTTCTATTCTGAATATATATATATTTTTATTCACAACTTTTTTGGAATCCGGTTTGTATTAAACAAGTGTGTATTTTGTAGCTGATACGTGAAGTTGAATGCTGTGTATAAATGTGAGTAAGCCCTGTGAACTGATAATCGATGTTAACCTCTGAAGCCTCTTACAGAAATATTCACTTCTACTCCCTCATGTGTTCTTTAATTCTCTCTGTGTTCTTCCTCTACATCTCAGGTAAGATCAATGCTGCATCATTCCTTTGCACTGGAGGTGTTCTTTGTGTTTTTCAGTCTTTCACTGTTTTAAATGTGCTTCATAAACATTTTATTGCAGTGTTGCTTCAGTCTAACAGATCCATACTCTTCACTGTGAAATGACACTGATGTGGTTTTTAGTAAGAAATAAAGGGTTATTAATAAAAGAAGTGTGAATAAAGCTACTGGAGGGTTGTAGATCGTACTTCTTAATTTACATTTACATTTACATTACATTACATTTACAATTTCTGCACAAGCCTGGTTCCCCTTTGTACACTCATGCAAAAATATTTATTCAGTTATTTTGGTAATATAGTGCTCTACAGAGGGACGTCATAACACATTTTCTAAAAAGAAGTATCTGTAAAGCAGTTCTGTCACCAATAGAGTCACAGTGGCAGAATACATGAGGTGAGCAAATTAAACAGGAGGTTTAATAGTTTGTAGCATGAGATTTATGTTAAAAATGTGTGTGTGTTGTCCTGAACACTGTTTTTAACAAAGTGATGTGCAAATGACTATAAATATATATACACTATTTATGTAACTCAATAACAATCTACAGACTATCACACAACGTCTCATCATGTTCATACAGTGAAATTAAATATATTTTATCTTAATAAATTTATGAACACATTCCTGTTTCTGCACTCTGTCTATACTCCCAGCTTCACTGATCACACAGGACCTTTAGTCACACACAGGTTGTTTTCCAGTATTTACCCTACTTTTCCAATAGCAGCGACCCCACAAGTCCACCACAGAGCGAGCATGATGTTCGTGGCCGGGGCGCTGCCCTCCTCAAGATCGCTTTCAAGAGGCTACTCAGTAGTGATGTGTCGGTCGCGAACGAACCGGTTCAAAGAGCCGGCTCTTTTAAGTGAACGATGAGAGCCGGTTCCCGTCTAAGACCGAGACATTTTTTTCTAAGGCTTGTCATTCAACCAATCAGAGAACAACAAGCAAGCTCCAACCCTCCAACCTGAGACACTTGGTTTTCCTGAATGCCAATCTGCCTTCCAAAAAATAGTTTAAGAATATGTTAAATCAGTTAAATGTTTGTTGACAGTTGTGGTTGTTTTAATCACTACCGTTGAATGCTGCTGTTTTGCGCTTTGCAGAGTATTTGTTTATTTTATTACCCAGAAATGGATGATTATTTAATTTAATAAACTATTTTGTAATACCTACCTTTTGGGTTCCATTGGCTATATTTCAGAGTTTACAAGTGATTTTTTATTAAGGTGTTTAAACAAAAATCCAGTTACTTATACAATTGAATGTGTAAGGGCAATCAGTGAGTTATTACAAGACAGCCATAAAAACAATTGGCCATTGCAACATTATTTATTATTTTTAATATTGAACAATAATATTTTGTCCATATAGTCATGTAAAATGTAGATAATATTGTTCTGTACCAGTGGAAATAAGTGGTAAAACAAAGAGCCATTTAGGAGCCGAAAGAGCCGGCTCTTTATGAAGAGCCGAGCCAAAAGAGCCAACTCCCCCAAAAGAGCCGAAATTCCCATCACTACTTCTCAGGGGCTGGGCTGACTTTGGCCACTAAAGGGAGGCAAAGGTCTACTCCCCAGTGATTGCGTTCATCACCCAACACCTGATAACTTCCTTATTTAAGAGCTGCTTACAACCACTTTCGTGCTTGGCCTTTATTACATACAAAGACTGTCGTTTTGGGAGGCAGCTAACCTTTCTTACACTCCTAGCACCATTTCTTTCTTGGAAAGATAAAAACCAAAAATCAAAGAAAAAGTATGGAAGCAATCTGTCTGATCAGACTTTGAAATATTACCACCTTTGAATTTGTAGCACTGAATTTTTTTTGCACTGAAATTATGCATCTGAATTTCATTGCTTTTGAATTTAAGTCTTCAGATTAACACCTCTGAATATTTTGCTTCGCAATTATGCGTCTGAATATAATTGCTCTTGAATTGAACTTGTGAATTTTCAAGAACACGTTTTCACTGTTATTAAGGTTAGTAAATTCAGATAAAAAATTAAAGCTTAAAAAAATTCAAACAATATATTTCGAAGTTGCTCATATTCATAATGTCACTTGCTATATTCACAGAGCCATGACAAAAATTCCACAGTAAAATTTCTTCATCTTCAGGATATCAATAGTCTGTTATATGGTGTCTAGTGAGACTTTCAGATTTTTGATACACTTTGAAAATAAAAAGATAATATCCGCGGAAGGAAGCTAAACGTGTAGTTTTTCCACGGTGTGGAAGTTGTGTTCGTATTTCGCCATCTAGCGGCGACAGAATGCAACTACTGCACCATTTAAAGGCTAAGCACCACTTAACGGACCTCCATGAATATTTCACATTACTTTAGTTACTGACATATATGAGTATGAATTAAAATAAAAATAACATGCTTAATTTGCTTGAAAACTGACAATCTTATTAAATTGACGAAAAAACCCGAGCTCGCTACGGAAATTCTTGAACGCAACCGTGACGTCACTGGTGGACAACAGCTGAACAACGCCGCGGTAAAACACCGTTATGACTGACTGTTATGACAGTATCTAGCTAAATAACCAACATTATTCATGACAATAGCCTAGCAATAAGCTAAACTCAAATTTAGAGGTACCGTTATTCTTGTAAATGTGATCGAAATCGAATTCATCCGACACTATAAACCTCCGTAATGCAACTACGCAGCCTGCTATAGTATAATGAGCCACCAAGTTTAGCAAGTCAAGCTAACGTTAACTAACACCAACTAAAACAGGCGAAGTAAGTGTACTCACCCTGTTTACCTCCATGTTACAGAGGCTCTTGAACACCTTTCGTTGGTGTCCTTACATGCCCATATTGTTGGAAAAGCGCCAGTGAAATGAGCTACAGATAACGGAGTGAGCGGATTGTCCTTTCCAAAGTGCCCGTTTAAAGTGGACAAATTTAGTCCATTTTCTGGATATTTGGGAAACTTTGGGCCATTTGTGCACAGATGTCCCACTGTAGATTGAATTATTGCAGCCAAAAACAACACACATTTTTGTCATTTTGCATTAAATTAAATGCAACTTCTAGAGTGTTGTTCACCATCTACGTCACAGGCAAGACGCCTATTAGAGTTTCCGAACACCGTTGAGGAGGCGACCAACGGTCTTTTAAACCTTATTCCTTGAATTTGTAAGAAATAACATGTTTTCTGACTATCAATAAACACAAGTTAGGAACTCAAATTCCACTCTATTTATTTGTTTGACACTTTTCATATAGCTGGTGCTTAGCCTTTAAGGTGAAACAGAAAATCCAAATGAATTGATTGCTCATCTTTCGTATCCCGGAAGTGTAACTCGTGTTTTGGCATCTGAATTTGGTCTATCGAATTTGAACAACTTCGAAATATATTGTTTGAATTTTTTTGAGCTTGAATTTTTTTATCTGAATTCATTAACCTTGAATAATAGTGTAAACGTGTTCTTGAAATTCAATTCAACTTCCATTCAATAGCAATTATATTCAGACCCATAATTGCAAAGCAAAATATTCAAAGGTAGAAATCTGAAGACTTAAAAAGCAACAAAATTCAGATGCATAATTTCAGTGCAAAAATATTCAGTGCTACAAATTCAAAGGTGGTAGTATTTCAAAGTCTGATGAGACAGATTTGCTTCCATAAAAGAGCATGTTTTTTTAGTAGTAGCCTGGACTTTTGTTTGTGAAAGTAGGTCTTTAAAGAGCTTTAGTTCTCTTTTGCTGTCTGGTTTTGAGCCAGTCAATTTGCTGATGATTAGCCTCAATTTTAAAAAGCTGGGTTCCATCCCACCACATTGTGACACATTCGTTACAGGAACATAAACAGAGCACAAAAACTAAGGGAATTTGTGTTTGGTAGATTATTTATTTGTTGTAACAATGCTTCTTGGCAACGAATCTTATACTGTTGGAAAGCCTGTTAATTTCCCTTTTAAATGGCACCACATTTGAAAGGAACATGCATTTGTGGGATGAGCCCATGAACAATTTGGTTTTTGGTTCTATCTTCTCAGGAGAGAAAAGGCACTAGGAGTGTAAGAAAAGAGGCTAAAGAGACCGTACTAAAGTTACCTCCCAAAATGACTGTCTTTGTATGCAACCACGAAAGGGGTTGTAAGCAGCTCTTATATAGGGAAGTGATCCGGTGTAGGTGAAGAACACAATTAATGGGGAGTCGATCTTTGGTGGCCAAAGACAGCATAGCAGTCAGCCCAGCCCTTGAGTAGCCTCTTGAAAGATTACGAGGGCTCTGTGGTGGTCTTCTGGGGTCCCTACTATTGAAAAATAGGGTAAAAAATGTGCGTGTGACTAATAAGATGTTTGGCATTGGCAGAAAAGATTTAGCAACCCATACTCAGCTCTCCTGCTCATCCCACAAATGCATGTTCCTTACAAATGTGGCACCATTTAGGGAAATTAATAGGCTTTACAAAGGTATCAGGTTCATTGCCAAGAAGCATTGTTTCAATAAAGAAATAATCTACTAAACACAAATTTCCTTACTTTTTGTGCTATGTTTATTTTGGTCTCTGTGTTAAATGAAGCTAAAAAGGGGAAAATGCCTCTGCCTCACTCACTAAATTACTGCTGGTTTTCTCACAGAAATTTAAAAACATTGTGATGCTGGGAGCACATTAACTTGTGAACAACAAATGTTCTTAATGTAGTGTTCTCTGAGGTGTTTGTACCTGAGTGTGGAAATCTCCAGAATAGCAGCAGCTGGATGCAACAACATTGAGACAAATCAACAGCCATCAAAACCTGCTTGTACTGTTACTTATATTTTGCTCTTTTGCACCTCATCTCTATTTCAAATCTCTCTGTGTTTTTCTGAATTCAGCTGCACTTCCCTTAACAGCTGTGTAGTTACTGGTTGCAGTAGGTAAAGAGCAGAGAAGCTTTATGTAAATGATAGTATTTGAGTTGTTGAGTTTGGCACTCACTGTGTTTACATCTCAGGAGGAATAGAAAGCACACTTCTTGTACTGTTACTTATATTTTGCTCTTTTGCACCTCACCTCTATTTCAAATCTCTGTGTTTTTCTGAATTCAGCTGCACTTCCCTTAACAGCTGTGTAGTTACTGGTTGCAGTAGGTAAAGAGCAGAGAAGCTTTATGTAAATGATAGTATTTGAGTTGTTGAGTTTGGCACTCCCTGTGTTTACATCTCAGGAGGAATAGAAAGCACACTTCTTGTACTGTTACTTATATTTTGCTCTTTTGCACCTCATCTCTATTTCAAATCTCTCTGTGTTTTTCTGAATTCAGCTGCACTTCCCTTAACAGCTGTGTAGTTACTGGTTGCAGTAGGTAAAGAGCAGAGAAGCTTTATGTAAATGATAGTATTTGAGTTGTTGAGTTTGGCACTCCCTGTGTTCACATCTCAGGAGGAATAGAAAGCACACTTCTACACATTTACACACTTAATGTTAAACTTTGTTTAATGTAAGCTTCAAGTACTGAATAAATATGTTAATAATATTTTATTAATTATTTTAAAAGCAAGTTTTAAAAAATGATAAATGCACAAAGTTCACAGAATTAAAAAACTAGAGTTGCGGAACAGAGGCAATGGGCCATTTACAGAAAACTGTTTCAAGACCCTGCAGTGGTCAGAAGGAATAGAAGGTGATGACTATGGGCTCTCCTAAAATATGTGATGAATTAATGTATTCAGCAATGCACATATTTACTTTAATACATGAAAATTACACATGGGTATATCATAGTAATCTTTACATCCACTTCACTGATGTTTTTTTGGTGTTTTGTGATGAATTCTTTGATTTGTTTGAACTGAACTGCAACATCCTTCTTCTTTGCAAATGATGTGGTCTGGTATTTTGTTCAGAAATATAGCCATGCACAACTGCAATCAGCACAGAAACAATTAGAACAATTCTAAAAAGTGTAATAAACCCATCAGATAATAAATTGTACTGTATTTTGACTCACCTCTTACAGAGTTTTACATCACTGCATCGTCCCCCGGCAGCTGGAGAGAGTTGGAAAATGGAAACGCTTTAGGAATAAAAGGATCTCTCTGCTTGCTTTAAATCTAAACTGAAATCTAATTTATGACATTAAAGTCACTTACAGTTGTATTTTTGGAAGCTGAGGCTACATTGATGTAGATATAGTCAGATTCCTGAGCTGCTGCATATGAAGGCTGTGGATAGTTATTACTATTGATAAGTCAGTCTGATAATGTTTCAGTAATCATATACATTATTGAGGTGTCAACTGCAGAATTCTGTTACATTTTAATACTTAATTTGTATTTGACTTGTAAAATCCAAAACCTTTACAAAGTTCATGATTAAATTCACAATACACATTTCTCATGGATAGAGGTAACATTGTCTTCTCCATATATACAGCACAGGCTCCCTGTAACTGCTAAGACAGAGCAGTACTTCACTAACTGCTTGGCCTTGCTCCTTCCCAATCCTACAATCTGTAGACCACTCACTCACACCTACAGACACTTTTATGAGTCCTGATCCACCTACCAACGTGTGTTTTTGGACCGTGGGAAGAAAACAGAGCACCCAGAAGAAACCCATGCGGACACAGGGAGAACACACCAAACTCCTCACACACAGTCACCCGGAGCAGGACTTGAACCCACAACCTGTGACTGTGTCACTACCTGCTGCACCACCATGCCGCTCTTAGTCTGATGCCTGTGAGGAACAATTATTATCAGAACTGGATCAAAGTTCATTCTGGTTACTGTCCTCTACCATACACCTGTAAATCAGAAAAAGCTGGCACTGGGTGGAGAATTCAAAATAAGAACCATGTCATTTTTAAATTTGCACAGACTTTGTGAACAAAAGATCCATGTTTTAGTTTCTACTATTTCATGCATCCACTCTGTGATTAGGGCATTTTAGGGAGAGTATAGAGGGACAAGAATTGTTTTTAAGAGTGGATATAACCACTCTTTTTTTAGCATTAACTTTGTTCTAGCATTAACTGTAATGCTAAAAGATGCAAACTGCTGCCTCCTAGAAGAGATCTTTTTAAGGACGTCAATGCTCATTTCAACAACACAACGCTCAAAGCCACAGCTGTGAAAGAAGAAGGTGCAGGGGCTGACTTGACTTTCTTTTAAACTGATCTGTTCCCAAAAGAGAATGTGTGACACATTCTGAAACACAAGAAAAGACAAGCAAGATCTATATACTGCTGCATAGGCTAAGATTGGATTGCAGGAAACACAAAACCAACACCTGAAACAATTTATCACAAGGTGTCATTTACTGCATGTATTTCAGCTGTTGTGGAAGAGAAAGGCAGATTTCTGAAGTTGTGAACACTTAGCTGTCAAACCTTTTTCTATAATCTGTTGTAGCATTTAAATTAGTTTATTTTGAAAACACAACATATTTAATTAGGTCTAATATGAAATAATGTGCTTTTTTAATGGTTTTTCAGTGTAAAACAGGCCAAAGATAATTTATAGAATCATTCTGGCTTTTTCTAAAAAAAACATGCATAAAACCACAATAACAGAAAAAAACACAATACAATAAAGTCACAGACACCTTTCTCAGTCTCTTAATGTTTCAGTGATCAAATAAAGTTTAAAGGCAGATTAATGGTCTTACCTTCCTTTTTTTGGGTTTCATCTCAGTGTATGTCTTTGAATCTTCAGATGGCTATTAAACACACACACACACACACACACACACACACAAACACCAGCCTTACTATTGTTTAAACAAAACAAAATCATTGGCTTCAAAAGCTGCAAATCTAAAGCCAGAGAAGAACAGCAGTGACAGCACAAATCTATGAGAGAGCTGAGAGCAAGGCAAATACACACAGAAAAGCTGTAAACATTACATCAATCTGCATTTATAGCTAATAAACTTTAATAACATGAAAAAAAGAGAACAAAGACATGGCAAAGGAAAGCACACCAGCAAGATGCATAGCTCAAAAATAATAAATCTATCTGAGCAGGGGAGTATCCAAGAGAATCAACAAGAGCACAAAAGAGCCACTTATCAGCATTAATACTGACTGTGTGAACTGTGGTGTCACTGATCCTCTCTCTGGTCTCGGCTGGATCTGTTTGTAGTTGGTGAAGTAGTGATGGAACGGAATAAAGTACATAATATAGAATAGAAAAGTTTATTATTATGAGCAGTGGTTAGTACAGTTTGAAATGTGTGGATTAAAATCAGAACAAATATTTGACTATTATCCTCATGAACATAGATTTTTGTAAATATATCTCCTAATAAATTCCCAATATAATTCCCGCAACATGTTTCAAAAAAGGTGGCATGAAAATGTGTAGCATCATATGAAACGATTCATGTGCCATTAAGAATTTGGAAAGTTACATATTCTCATCATCAAAAAACATTGTTCTCCCAAGAAGGGTCAGATTACAATGATGTTCTGAAGGAAAATAAAGAAAACCAGGAGCAATACATTATTAAGTATTTAGACTGATATGGGCAATATTTATTGAGCTACACATACAGAATTAGTGTCTCTCAGTATGCTAATACTATGCCAGACTTCTCTGCATGGAACTGTAGAGATACCTAATGGTGTACTGCACCATCCCATGCCTGTAATCAGAGAAAAAGGTGATCTAGAATCATACGCTATCGCACCCCACACTATGACACCAGACCTTCTGGACATGTGACACGTTCAGCTTGGCACTGGCCACGCTGCCTCCACACACAGATTGATTGGTTGTCTCCACCAAGACAAAAACAGGACTCATCACTGAAGATGGTCCTCTGCCAATCTGAGTGACTCCATGACAGTCTGCCACACCACTGCAGTCTGTTTTACTCAGGCCTGGTTCTAGACTGCTTTGGTTGGGGTCAAAGGAGTGTAGTTATTCTGTTCCATTTCCATGACTCCTTCGTATGTGACTGACAAATGCATCCAGAATAGATTACATTTAAGCAGAAAACCTCAGCCTTTACATTAGGATTATTTTTTTAGAAGGTTTGTATTGACCAGTATCGATAGTACACGAGGTTCACTGAGGAGAGCTTAGACACAAATGCAAGAGCAGGATGTAAAGTGTTACCATCCGCCATTGTTTGTAATTCTGTGTCTGAGAAAACTATCAAGAAAAAAAAAATCCATCCAGACCTTGCAAATAGTGTACACGTCATTAGATGTCACAACAAGTAAGAAAAACTACTGCACTAGAACCATTTCCCATTTTCTTTTACTCTGAACACGTTTTTCCATTTTTAAAAATCGAGTCTTTTTCGTGTCTGTGTATCAGAAAGTTTGTTTAAATCATCACTATACAGGCAGACACGCTTCATGTGCGTATATGTTTCAAGTGTTTCTCTTATGAAAGACATGTAAAATTTTGTCATGATTTGTGACTAAAAAAGAACACGTTTACATGCTTCTATTGGTTTCCACCTTAAATCCGGGCATTACATATCCATAATAGGACTTACATCACACATTGTAGCTGACAACATAATATTTCTTTAGCTAGCTCTATCTAAACACACTCGAGTTTTTCTTCACAAAGTAAATGATTCAGAAAACAAACCTTGAAAGAATTGGCCCCATAATACTTTTATTAGACAGTCTGGACAGTTTAACAGGTTTCTAAATAGAAAGGATCCTAATAAAAGCAGAGACTCAACACAAGCTCCTGAGAGAGCACACAGACACAGACTCAGGAATAGGGTGCTTGTAGTTGAACTGGGAACACGTGAGAAGTTTTCTTGTTGTTATAATTTTATTAAATGTATAGATTATATGCATAATCTAAATAAATTGTAAAATACTTCAATTACAATGTGAACTAACAGAGAGTAACTGCCACTAAGAAACCAGAATGATATTGTGAAAGAAATAACAAGCAAAATGTCACCAAAAATTAAGCCAACTCTACCATGCGGGTTTGAGCTTAAAGTCAGTCCTATTACATCACTTCCTCTCCTGTTCACAGTGTCAGAACTCGTCTGCTCTGCTGAGCTACAGGTGACAGTTTGTCGACTCAAAGAGCCAATCAGAAATAAGCAAAGGTTCAGCTGGCTCAGCGTGCTTTGTGGGTGGGCAGAGAGGATATTTTGGTGGGCAATGCCAACCCCCACCACCACCCACAGAGCAGGTGTTAGGGTTAGCTGCATTATTTTCTAGAACTGACCCTGTTCCACATTTAGTCTAATGTATTGCAGGCATCGATTTCAGAATGAGATTTCCAAATAAAAGTTGATAAATGTCGTACTATTTTTGTTCAAATACAGATCAAACCGGATTCAGAAATCTATTCATGGAATGCTTTTGGTAAAATCTCAAAAGCTCCTATGACAATAGAAGACAGGGAGTACTTACTGAACATTCTTCTCAATAGGTAGGTCACAACGCTGACCAAAAGTCCGAGTCCTGCAGCCAGTAGAATCCAGAGAAACATGGTGTTTCCACTTCTGCAATGAATGAAGACACATGATATGATTAAACTAGCATTGCTTACACATCCTGGGCACATTTAACCTGAAGGAAACACATCTTTGTTTTTCTTTGAGTGAATTACTTGTTTTGCTTTGTTTTGCTTTTGCTCAAGCCATTTATTCTGTCAGAAGTCACTGCAGAAAAGGAGGCTGTTCTTCAGTTAAAAGCAAACAAAGGGAAAGTGTGAAATTCAGCTGTTTTTAAAGGTAAATGTCACATAAAGAAGGTCATTACTTACAGTGTAGTCCCTGATTTTCTTGTCGTAGCTGTAGAATATGGAAGGCCAATTACACAAATGAATTACAGTATTTTAATGATTTTGCAACACACAAAATAGTCACTTTGGCTTTATAATTCAAGAAAATTTACAGCAGGACGGTCAGCAGATATGGGCAGTATTTCTGATAGATGTGATCTTACTTGTATGTCTTTCAGTGACAGTGAGGTGAACAGTAACTCCCACTTCTCCTGCACTGAACCAGTACCAGCCAGCATCACTCTTCTTCAGTCCACTCATCTCCACACTGACCGCTCCTCTCCCATCATCACTGATCTGCACTGCTGAATTCTGGGATGTTAAGCAGCGCCAGTCTCTAAATCTGCACCACTGCTTCTGTTTATTCTTATAATCATTTCTGTAGAGACACTGGACACTGACACTGCTCCCTTCCTGACCACTCACTATGCTGTTTATCACAGACACAGCAGGATCTGAATAAAGAGGCAGAGAATGAGTGCTGTAAACACGTCCTCCATCAAACAAGCTTTAAGTCACAGTGAACAGGTTCTACTTTACACAGAGAGACTTCTTACCTGCACTGACCGTCAGGTACAAATAATCACCGTCATCTGAACCGCCTTTGATTTCCACAGCGCACCAATAATCTCCAGAGTCAGAGTCTTGGAGACTGTTGAGTTCCACAGTAAACATATTCTGGGTCGCATAATCAGTGACTGATGTTCTTCCACTTGTGTTTGTACGGGCTACTATTCCACAGGAGCTCCAGTGAGACCCCTTACACCAGTATTTAGGGTTTGATTTGTATTGTTCATCATAAAAACATGGAATGGTGAGAGATCCTCCTCTTTTTACAGCTAAATTTTTCAGTGTCTTCACACTCTCAGACTCTACAGAGAAGAAGTCAAATGGTACAACAGTGTTACTCTGACTCAGGAACTGCTTTAGAACTATATCAGAGAAATAAACTGGTCATAACTGAGCAAACACATTTCACCCTCGTCCTAAATGTTATTATTCAGTATCCACTCTGCACCCTGAAGCAGGTGAGTTAATCAAAGTGTATTTAAAGCAGTGAGAGAGTGAAGAACACACCTCCAGTGCACAGGAATGATGCAGCATTGATCTTACCTGAGATGTAGAGGAAGAACACAGAGAGAATTAAAGAACTCATTAGGGAGTAAATGTGCATCTTTCTGTAAGAGTCTCCAGACACAAATAATCTTCCTGCGTCTGAGTGAAGTACATTTGACTGAAGTGTCCTTCCTGTTTTTGAACCTCTCCTGCTCTGAATAGATTGGTTAAAAATACTTAAGTGCTAGTTGTCTCTAATAATTAGATTTAATTCATAAGATTTTCTGTTATTTGGAAAAATATTATTTATCAATGGTTTTGACTTATTTAACTAAGATAGGGCTCATAAACATGATTCACAGATCACCACCAATGTCAAGAGCAAACCTGAGCCTTTGGCTATGTCTATTACTTTGTTTTCTGCATCTGTTGGAGTCTTCTATGATCAGCAGGTACTTCTATGATTGCAGATACAGCCGCACTCAGTGTTATCCAGTTTACAAACTGTCCACACAAAATCTTTAATGTCCGTTTTTGTTTTTGCTTGATGAATGGACCAATAAAAATGCTTCATGAGTCAAGTGTTATTTTTCAACTGTATGACATGAGCTAAGTAAACTTCTACAAGTTTTGAGCATTACTTCCTTCCCAACAGTGATGACTATGGCTTTATGTTTCAGGGGCAAGTGACAGAAAGAGGTTATGTGCCTTAAGTGTGATTTTGAGAAGGATGAGATATTCTGTTGAGCTTGTATGAGATTGTCACAGGCTCAAGCTCACTGTTTACTAAAAGGGACTGTTTCAGGAAATGCGGGCCACACCTTTCACTGGAGTGCTTTTAGTGCTGTGACATTCAGTGATCTATATAACAACATGATAAATAATTTTGATACTATACCCTGTAAAAGCATCATGACTCATTCTGATATTTATGGATGTTGATCATCATAAATACAACATATACTGTTATGGTGCGCTGTGTATGTGTGTGTTTTCTCTCTCTCTCTCTCTCTCTCTCTCTCTCTCTCTCTCTCTGTTCCAGTCCATGTTTGTTCACCCGTCTAGAGTTCATTCCATATTCCAGTTCGTGTATTTGTACATCGTCCAGAGTCCGGTCCGTCATCCAGTCCATGTGTTGTGTCTGTCACCACTTCGTCTACGTCATCTCGGCGGGAGTCATAAATACGAGTCTGTGTACGCTGTTAGGAAGCTTTGTTTTGTGCTGTGATTTTTGTTGTGTATATTGAATTCTGTTTACCTGGTTTTGACTTTGCTCCATTCCTATTTCGACTACGAGTTTGATTTTGCCCTTTTTGATTACTGACGCTAGATCTATCTTTTGTAAATTATTGTAAACACTGTGTATGTATTTCACCAGAGTAGGGTTGGCTGCCGTTTGTTTTGGGAGTGGGTTTTGTGTGTGTTTTTGTGTATAGACAGGGAGGAAGGAAAGGTGTTGTCTTTTGTTTCCTTTTGTTTACACTTAAGTTAGAGTTGTTTGTGGGTCAGTTAGGAGGGGTGTTTGTTTGTTGTTTTTGTCGGCTAAAGGCCATCCTGAAGTTCACTGGTGTTTGGTTTCATTGTATATATCACATTTACAATATATATTCTATTCATTATCCATTCTGTGTTTCCGTTTGTGTCCTTTTTGTTTCACCATTTACATCTCTGTTACAGTTATTTCCTTCACATATATTAATTCCAACACATCCCTCCTTCTGTTTCGGCTCAACCCTAGACTGGGTCGTAACAATACATGATCATGTAAATCACATGCCTTTCATACCACAGGGTCAGGTTGAATGACTCATGGTTCCATTCATAGTTCCTCAAAAAAAAAAAGGTAAGGTAAGCACCCAAATTACCAACACACCACAGACAAGAACTGACAAGTATTTTTCAACTGTATGACATGAGCTAAGTAAACTTCTACAAGTTTTGAGCATTACTTCCTTCCCAACAGTGATGACTATGGCTTTATGTTTCAGGGGCAAGTGAAAGAAAGAGGTTATGTGCCTTAAGTGTGATTTTGAGAAGGATGAGATATTCTGTCATTGTCACAGGCAGGCACCTCAAGCTCACTGTTTACTAAAAGGGACTCTTTCAGGAAATGCGGGCCACACCTTTCACTGGAGTGCTTTTAGTGCTGTGACATTCAGTGATCTATATAACAACATGATAAATAATTATGATACTATAGCCTGTAAAAGCATCAAGACTCATTCTGATACTTACGGATGTTGATCATCATAAATACAACATATACATGATCATATAAATCACATGCCTTCCATACCACAGGGTCAGGTTGAATGAATCATTCTATAATGAATGAAGGTAATGAAGGTAAGGTAAGCACCCAAATTACCAACACACCACAGACAAGAACTGACATGTATGTGCAATTAAGACCATATCATCAGTGTTTTGCCTCCTGCTGGCCTGAGTGTGAACTGCCGTAGTTGTAAAATCATTATTTAAACCAGTAAAATGTATTTGTTTTGGAGGGTGTTGTGACTGAGTCCGACCAGTAACTGATGTAGACTAGTGCTGATATAGTTATTAAGCAATAGCCTCAGGTTGTCCGGTAAGAACAAGGAGATGTCATTTCCAAACCATTGGTTTATTAACACACTCTTATATGCATGCCACCCAATATCAGTTTGAAAGCTTTGTGATTAAATCTAACCTGTGGTTTCTGTGAACAGAAATCAACAGAATATACACAAGTATCAATCAGTGCAATAAACAATTATATGGAAATAATATTGTGCACATACAATAACAATAAACAGCGTTTTTTAACCACTCACTAGAAAGCTTACCTGCTGCAGATATATTAGTAAATTATTAACATTAGAAATACAGAACTATTATAATTACTGCTAAAGTGCTAAATACGATACTGTCCATTTAAGACTACACGAGTCATTATGTTGCATTAATCCCACAAAGGCCACCTCTCTAACAGCACAGGAAGCACCGTACTGCTGCGACAGATGCACAGAGTGGCTAACAAAAAACAAGTTTGACTCTCCTTCACTTTCCGCTAACTAAACAGTGATTATTAATGCTAAACTGAGTAAAGAACGTTAACATAAAACTTACAGTCTCATGGACGCACGGTAGAAACAATGATAAATAAATTTTCCGTCACAAAGCCCGCAGTATCCAAGAGCACACTGTGCTAATATCCTTCACTCCGCTGCACTGCTCCCAACTCCGCACAGCAGCAGGTCCAGGTGACTCAGTTACGAGGCATCCGACAGAGTGTTCTTATTGGTTCTCTCTAGTTGATCAGTGTCCGACCACCAGCTCAGCACGTGAACAGTGCATATTATCCACTATCCACACAACAAGGGCTATGCAGCTGGGCACTGCAAGTTAGGGTGACTGCATTTTGAACAGCCGACCCCAACTTTGCGGAGTAAAGTTGTTAATGAAGTCAATCATGTGTGTCCTGAGGTAGAGCTGGGAGTCTGATGAGTCATGTAACAGGCCGTGTGTAGGTTTGGTGCTTAACTTGGATCTGCGCAGTCCGTATCTTGCCATCAGCTCCAGAAAAGACAGCTGAGACGTTGCCCACCAGGCACAAGGCCCGATGTAATTGTAGATGGTTGACGATCATAACAATACTACCAAGGACGAGATCCTCTTTCTCTTGCTGCCACTTTGAGTGGATCTGGAGTGAAGGCAGATAATCTCTGATGAATTTGGTCCAAAACTGGTCAGCAAGGACCTGACACTGCCTCCATCTGCGCCGGCTGAGTAGTTCTGCTTCTGAGTAGACAACTTGAGGAGTGGTTGGAACCCGCCGCCCCATCAGCAACATGTTGGGTATGATAGGATCTGGATCTGAGATGTCAGACGAAGCATATCCCAGTGGCTTTGAGTTCATGATGCCTACTACTTCTATCAACACTGTCATCAGCACATCTTCTGTTACTGTGTATTGAACTTGAAATGTATTTGCTGACTGGCTAGAGTGTCTTGTAGAGACTGAGTGAGAGCATTAAATGTCTCCCGGAGTTTTGAGTTGCCACCTCTGAAGTTTGTGCCCTGATCAGAAAGCAATTTGTGTGGCTTGCGTCATCGAGCATTGAAGCATCGGAGCGCCATCAGGAAGGCGTCCATGTCCATGCTGGTTAGGAGATCCAGGTGCACCCCATGAGTCATCAGGCATTTGACAATGACACCCCACCGTTTCTCTGTGCGTCGACCAATCTTAATGAGGTATGGTCCGAAACACCCTTACCGAGATGGTCCGAGATGGTCCGAAACCATCTACCCCAGTGGAGTAGAAAGCTGGGTGGTGAAGGCGCAAGCAGGACGGTTGCAAGTCAGTCATCCAGGGGATCACTGGGAACCCACACCACTTCTGGCACTCAAGACATTGGTGCTGATGCTTTCTGATGGCTGATCTCCCCTGCAGTATCCAGAACCTACGTAGCTCAGCATACACTTTCTCAGGTCCTGGGTTTGCAAGCCGACTATCAAAGTCCTGAATGATTGGTGATGGTATGATGAGGGTCCAGCACAGTTGGATGTAGTGTCTCTTCATCCAATGCATCACATCTGCGGAGCCATCCACCAACTCGTATCAGCTGGGCTTTTGTGTCATACTCTGGAGCCAATGTAATTAGTCTGCTACTTGAAGAGACAGGTTTAGCGGAAATAGTTATGCACACATTGCGGTGGCATAAGCACTACATTGTGGAGTCAATGATAATTAATAAAATATATAAATAATAAAATAATAATTAATTATTGAATTCATTTTGCTAAGCTCCATGTTTGGGAGCCATTAAATAATATGCAGTGTCTTTAACAGTCTAATTTTAGTTTAGACAATAAGGTTATCTTCACATATTATACAGCATAATTAGTTAGAATTAACTATTATTAATGAATTTTGCTCATAGACCCACTGTGGGTTCTTGACTCTGAAATTGAATCTGAACTAAAAGTTATAATTCCATACAAGAAAGATAACAAATAAATAACACACAAACAAATAACCAAGGATTGGTTTTATCACACAATTGGTTTATTAATTGTAAAATAGGATAATGAATATTGATTATACCTTCATATAAAGAAATGGATTACTGCGATACATGAGGGAACAGGGAGATTAATGTATAAGGGAAGTTCTCTATGATAATTATTACTCTAAGTTCTAAGAAAGGGTATTGTTTATCCCAGCAAGCATTTCAGTACCAACTTTCCAACGCAGCCGTCAGAGCTGGTGGCATTCTGAAGGTCTCTGTGGGGATTCTTCGTCGTCGCTGATCTGCCGCCTTGTGAGAGAGAGACACATACATGCAGGTCTCTCCTGGGCAGGTTTCTCCTCATCTCAGAAGGTCATTCTGAAGGTGCGTGCAGCCTTCTCCGTCACTGGTCCGGAGGCGTTGTCGTCCTTTTGAGTGTCAGAGGTATAAGGTTTCCATGCTCTGGGTGTGGCATTGAAATTTCGCTAGGGTTAAACTATAGCTTTTCTTAATCTATAGTTTCTATCTGGACAAAATTAATATAGAACTTTTGTATATTTGGACTACGTTTAAGGGGCCCAAGACTGTTTAAGAAAGCCACGAGTCTGACGTCTACAAAGGGGCCTGCAGAGTCATTTCGAAAATTGATTCAAATGCCCGAAGTGTCTGGAGCCTTGAAGTGAAGAGTCGAGCAGCCGAGAAAGCAGGAAGAAGCCCTTGTCGTTTGGTGCCACAGGTTTTTAACCAGAGTTTAGACCCGCCTTTACTACCGATTGGATAAGATTGGAGCATCTCTTGCTCCTGATTGGCTGCTTCCTGTACCTTGGTAGTGACATCACATACAAATTATGACCATTGACAAGACAAAAGGCTTGAAGACCATTCCTTTGAATGAATGTCCAAGACTTTGAATCATACTTTTGCAATATAAAAGATTAGATGTTAACACAAAGTAATATCATTAAGACAACTATGTTCTACACAATTATTAACCAACTACACACATAGTATGTGGCTATCTTGGTTCTACATAAATTCATATAAAGCAAAAATGACTTTAAACACATGTAATTCAATCCCACCCATTTTGATTGTCCAAATGGAATTAATTTCAAACAGTTGTGCACATATGTAACTTCAAATTGTTTTAAACCAATGGGAATTGAGGTTTGTGATTGTTTTGTTTAACAATCTTTCAAAATGTGTGAGAAAACAGTTTTAATCAAGTTTGAGTCTGTGTGTCTCTCTGCATATTGCAAAGATTCTCCTCTTGACCCTGGGACCTTGGGTCGTAAACGTCCTGAGGTTTTACGAGCCTGCTCTGGATGCTAATCTGAAATTCCAATCTTGGTTTGGAGATGTCTCTGAAAACTAGCGAAAGCTTGGGTACTTAAAATCACATATTCAGAAAGTCAAAATTTCTTATTAGAAATTAATACACATTCATCATATCCACTACATATATTTGATATTTTCCCTCAGAAAATATCGGACCAAAAAATATGGAGATGAATGGTTATGGTAAGGTCAATGGAGACATTCGCTCATACACTCAGGGTTGATACCTTTCTGGGATTATTTAATATTGGAATAAACCTTTATTGGACTTGATCCAATATGCTGGTATGAGTGTTCACCTTACTTTAAAAGTGCCTGTTAGCTAGGAAATATTATTGTTATCAAAGGAAATTTTCAAGGGTAGTTATTCATGCAAATACTTAAAAAAAATCTTTGTCTTAGTGATAATAACTGGATAAGCAGGGTGTTCCTCTATAGTTAAGCTGACTATTGGGCATAGGCCTGTTAGGCAATGAATGTGAGTGTTATCACCTTAGATTGCTGAAGAGACAAAGAAAAATTGGCTTTTTTTCTGTACTGTGTGCTGACTGCGTCACCCACCTTTTGAATTGTTTGTCGTTGCTTTATGAATTAGCTGTGCAAAGCGACAGACGGCGATACACAAGTTAAAATGGGATACAATGCTTGAAATAGAAATTATAATTTTTACTTCTAAATTGATATACCACTGATTACTTTATCAGACGGATGCAACATAAGTACAGATGAAAGTTTTTTTATATATATATATATTCGGTTGTGGAGGCTGACGATTAATACCATTAAAGGTATTCTGGGTGTCTGCTGCTCTTTTATGACTTAACAAAGGTGTTGTTGTTCCCTACAAGTCTCATGGTGATTTGGTGAGGTTCCATCTGGTTGAGAGGAACCCATTTGAAGTCAGCGCTTTGCTGATCTCTATTCACATTCCTGAACAGAGGATGAATGGTGGGGGAAAGATTTAGGACCTTTTGGGTCTGACCCATGTGGCAGGAGCTTATGAGGTTGTTTCTCACTTTTCATGGACTTTTGGGCCAGTTTAATTGAGTTGTACTTTTGCAACTTGTCCCCCCTTTTCAGAATTTCATGGAACACATGTTGGTGGTAACCATTTTACATCCCCTTTTTGCTCTTTTCCAGCTTCTGCTGGTTGAATGCAAACGATGAGGAGTTTTGCAAACTGTCCCTATCCTGTTGTGGGTTGTATGTATTTTGCTGGACTATGTGATGTTTTACTTTAATCCCTTTTTGTCCTGCACTTGGGATTTGAATGGAATCAAAATCACATGGGATGTTTTTGTGGTTACCCTGGTTTGTCAGATCTTTTAATATATCTCTTTCTGGAGGCCATTTGGGATCTGAATGGGTGTTAAAAAGGGACTGTTATTGTGTAGACAGTAATTTGTTCATCATGAGCTGAGATTCTCTGGCTCATGGCAACCTTTGTCATTGTTAGTGTGTGAAAGGCGTTAATAGTCTCTGTGGACCTGGTTTTTAGGTGACAGGACTGAGCTTCAAGGTGATGTGAGTGTGAGATGGGCAGGGGTTTGTGAACTTGGGCCCAGGTCTTCAAACACTTGAAGTCAATCAGTGGCTCGAGCCTGTTGAGCAGGTCCTTGCCAATAAGGAAGGGAATGTTTTCAATAGGAGACACATATACAGGATGAACCAGACTTATGGGTCCTATTTTTATGAGCGCTCTTGCCACAGACCTTATGTACCAGTGTATGAATAAGGCACAATTTGGAGGGAACAGTTTTGTAACTTTAATCTCCGTGGGGTGTGATCTGCTGCAGAGTGCATCACTGCAGAGTGATGTCTGATGCCGTGTCCAAGAGAGCTTCTTATACAAGCTTCTTTTCCAGGACTGTGGTCAGATTTAATCTACGAGCACCCCCCTTTTCTGTTAAACGGCCCAGGAACTGTGATGCAGGTGGATCACCTTGAACAACCATGACATTAAGAGGAGTCTGATTTTCACCCCCCTTATTAAATTGGTCAGACGTGCAAGTCTGAATTGCAGGGGTCCTTGGGACATGCTCAGTTACACCTGCGGTGTCTAAGAAGGGGTCAGCTGTCTGACGCTCCTCTTTACACAGGTGTGAAAACACCTGTTCAGCGGTTACTGGAATTTCAGTGTTAATTCCACATACTTCAGACTCATTCGCATCATCTGAGCTTTCACAGTGGTGCCAGTTCTCATCCCTGTTCTCGTTAGTTGAGTTAGGACAGGGGCTTTTGTCTAGGGTGTGTGAGAGAGTTTTGGGGCCATCCGTGGTCCAACATATTTTCTTTGGGTACTGGATTCTTATGCCTACTGGCTTGTAATTTATTTTGAGGGTACCCTGACATTAACTGATAAACAAAGGGGTTTGAGTGATGTTGAGTTTCACCTGACCAGTGAGGACTGGAGTGAGGAAAACTCCTATTGGATTGTAAAGGTTTATTATTCTCCTGATTTTCTGTAAGCCTGTGAGATAGAGCGGGTTTTGGATACCATGATTCAGCCCTAGGGGCTTCCTCTAGCTCCATAGGGGAAGGCTGAGTGTAACAGTTAAAATTTTAAGGCATTTCTGGCTGTTGATTTAAAGTTTGTTGGTCTTTTAAAAAGCCTTTGAGTGCTAAGTCATGCAGCTGTTTGCTAGACAAGGTGCGTGGACATGCTGCAATCCCTAGATAATAAATAGTGTTGGGATGGAGATTTAAGACAACGAGTGTTTTGAAATCCAACCCTTCTTCAATTCCCGGTTCATTTCGGGGCCCAAAATAAGCTTGTCTAAGGCGGTGATAGTACTGATGGGGTGACTCCTTCCTTTGTTGTTTAACTTGCAGTGCTGTCATCAGTCCTGCCTGTGACAGCTGATTGGAGAACTCCTTCCCCATGGATCACAGAGCACATCATATTGTCTCCTGACATAGTTAGGTTGCCGTTCAATGAAACTGCTGACTTCCCTGCTGGATGTCATTCTGATCAGGTAGATTCTGTCATCTACCGTGGCTCCGGGGAACCTTTGCAAAAAGAAATCTATATCTTTTAGGTACGAATAGATTTCATTTGAGCCATCCGGCTTTGGCTCGAAGCGCGTTACGTGGCGCACGATTCTGTCCAGGTCCCTGTAGGAGGGAGTCTGGTACTGTGCTGAGGGCACATAGCTAAACTGAGAGAACCTATGTTCAGCTGTGTTTGGGAGGATTCTGTTAGCCTCCAGTGGTGGAGCTGGTGTAGGGGCTGTTGGTACTGGGAAAGGTTTCTCAGGGATAGCTTTGGACTTTGAATTGTGCAGCTCCCTATGAGTGTGAGTAGCCCTCTGTTGGTTGCTAAGTAATGCTCTGCTTTAACAATGTTTAGCTTGCTTTCTGTCTCTGACTGTAGGTGCTGAGACAATTGGAGTTCATCTTTGACTGTAGCAAGTTCTGCTGTTTTTGCATGCAGTGCCATTAAATGATCAGGCTCTTTGTGAGCATTTCTGATGGTCTCCATTTGTGTTTTCACTGCTTCTATGTCCTGGAAAGTGTGTTTAAGTTTTTCTATTGCTAGTGTAGCCATTTGGCTGGCTACCTTTATTAAGGCCTTGCCTTTAGGTTTCTCCATTAAATGGAGGTCCATTAATTGGGACATCATGTTTGCCATGTGAGAGAAACTTTACATGCAGTAGCGCAAGTCATACGAAAGGGGGCACCAAACATTGACTTCAGTTGCAATAGCACAAGTCAGCCACAGGGCTCCTGGTGTTTCCAGGGCTGGGTCAGTGGCGACACCTTATTTACTTAACTCCTCCCCCTGGGGTAGGTTCACTGGTTTGGCGTAATTTAAACCATTACAGTTCGGACACTGAAGGGAAAACACACCACTGCCAGTCTTAAACAAAATAGGGACCTTTGTTTGGGCCGCTTTATAGCGAGTTCACTATTCACGTTGTTTTACAAATTCAAGGCACGAGATTCTGTGTGCAATTATGAGCGCGGGATTCGCGGTCTCAATTCTTATGGGTTGAATCAACGCTTCTCACAAACAATTCCTGCATCTATGAACATATTTTAACAAGCTGTATATCAGAGGTACAAAATTTGCCGACCAAAAGCTGGAATTCAGACTTTTGGGCGATTCAGAACACATACACAGAGATTCGCTCTCACGGGTGTGTCATACGCTTTTCATGCAGGCGATTACAGTGACGCAGCACAGCTGATAAACCCACAGTATTACTTCACAATTAGGCGCAGGTCGGCAGCCTAATAATTTCATGAATGAAAAGCGTGTTCACACTAATCATTAAATCAAAACAACAGTGAAATGACAGTCATTGCTCACATTCAAGGCTTAATTTAGAAATAGGTCCTAGTTATGAATTAGAGGGGATTAAGTTTGGGAGGAACCAGTTGTGAGGCCCGTATCTCTTAAACAGGCCGCTTTTATCGCTGAAGCACAAGGCTGCACTTAATTATTAGTGTGCGATTTTCTTGTACAGGAATCATAACTACTGATCACGATTATTGATCAAAGCCTTACTGTTGGGCGCCAATAAAATAATATGTAGCGGAAATAGTTATGCACACGTTGCTGTGGCATAAGCACTACATAGCGGAGTCAATGATAATTAATTATTATTTTATTAATAATATAACAATATATAATATAAAATAATATAATAATTTTATTCATTATACCAGAGAGCAGGAGTGGTTGCAGTTTACTGATCAACTGAGTAGTTTCTGATATGGATACGAAGCTTTGCAGTAGATTGTCAACATAAAAGCAGCACTCCCCTGAGTGGCGGGTATCTTCTCCCGGGCTGCTGTGATCCATGACGTGCTTCTGAAGAGCGAAGACAGCACAGCATGGGCTGCACGTTGTTCCAAAAGGCAATACCTGCCATTTATAGATGTATGGTGACCTGCTGCGATCCAAATCCCACCAGATAAAACACAGAAATGGCTTGTCCTCAGGTAAGTCGAACCTGATGGAACATTCCCTTTATGTCACTGCTCACTGCAACAGCATGCTGTCTGAATCAGAGAAGGAGATCGCCTAACAGAGATGATCCTAAGGTGGGTCCAGGGAGAAGCTGCTCGTTTAAGTTGCAGCCTTGATGCATGAATGAACAGTTGAACACAATGCAGTTCTTTCCATTGTGCTGGACCATGTGATGTGGTACGAACCAAGACCTGTCACTGGATTGAGCTGCAGTTGTAGTGAGACTTTCCTTGCTGATGCATTACTACTTTGGCTGGGCCTTGAATCATCCAGCCAAGGTGTGTCTTCAGCGCTACTGGTCCTCCTGATGGTCCTATGTGCACTGGCTCAACTGGAATCAGCAAGTGGGGGTAATCTGAGCCAATAAGAAACAATGGCTGAACTTCTGAAGAGCCTCAATAGGATGAGAATGTGTATTCAGGCCAAGTTCCGTTGATGTAAATGCTCGCTGAATGCGGAATGTTATCTGTGGATGACACGGCGAAGGAAACTGACCTCCCAGGTACAGCTCTGATGTCTTGGCGGATGGTTCGGATGACCAGGTCCTCTCTCTGTCCTTGGAGACCCAGTTGTTGCATGGCACTGTGAAGGATAATGGTATGCTCTGACCCATCGTCTAAAATGGCACACCTTCACCATCTTCAGTAGCACACAGCCGCTCCTCCTTGCAGGATCCAGGTATTAGTTCACCGATTGACTAGGTGCGGTAGTATCTGCATTCTCTTCCTTGTTGGGACTATTAACTTCATGTAATACTTCAAGGTGTGTACGTTCACACTTCTGGCAGCGGGCCTTCAGATAACACTGTGCCACCAGATGCTCTCGGCCACATCTCCAACACCTGGTTCCAGCTTTAATCCAGGCAAATCTCTGTTGTATAGACAACTGCTTAAAGGCAGAGCACTGATTGAAATAGTTCTATACATTGTCACAGAATGGACAGTATTTCTTTGGCTTCTCTGCGTCCTTCGGTGGGGATAAAGCTGGTTTGGATGGTTCCCCTTGCTTGGCAGGGGGTTCCACTAGCAGGACAGTGGTGGCACGAGTAGCTGTATTATGTTTTGCCTTGGGGTTCTTTCTATAGTCTGACTGGCTCTGCACTGATGGTCTGGGGCGATTGGTGGTGGTCTCATCCTCTTGCACTCTGACTTCGTACTCCAGCCATTCTGCGAAGTCCATAAGCGTGGGGATGGGAACTCGAAGTGGGTTGATAAATCTCTTAAACTGGGCGCGCAGTTCATGTGGTAGCTTTGACAACAGGAGTGTCACATGTGACCCACAGTCCAGTTCAGCTAGGACTTCATTAATACGTTGGAGGGCTAACTTGTGAGGCTGTCCATACAGTTCAGTGAGTGAGGCCATGGTTCTGGTGTAAGGATATCTGCTATTACTGTATGAGTCCGCTATGAGTAGAGCATCCTCTAACTTGATGTGGTCCACTAGGATCTGATATTTAAAGCGCTCATTGGCATCAGCGGGCAGGAGTTTATCTAATGCCAACTTCAGTCGAGCGAACTGGCGAGGATCATCATCTGTGAAAAAAGGGATCTGTGGCTTTGGTCCGCAGTAGGATGCCTCTTGTCGGGGCGGAGACTGAGTTCTACAAGGTTGATGATGAAATGGTGGCTGACTATTTAGTCCTTGACCCCATGTTCTAAGATCTGCAGGTAAGTTAAGTGGTGGCTGGGGTAGACATGCAGATGAAGAACGAGGTGGGGTAAATGGGTATATATACTCCGGCGTTCGTACTGAGTTTAGAGCCGCCTGACCAGGTTCTGCCTTGACATGGAGACTGCGCAGATGTTCTGTGAGTTTTGATAATAGATGTGATGGCGGATACAGAGAAGGAGGCAACTGATGTGGCTGGGATGGCTGTGTGGCTGTTGCACTAGGTGGCACGCAGTATAGCTCTGAAGGTGGCTGTGGATTTGGTTCACTGCCTGACTGTGCCAGTGGCACTGGAGAAGGGAGTGTCCCAGGTCCATATGCATATAGCCCACCATCCTCTGACTTAGCAATGGACTGAACTCTTGCATGCGGCAATGGTGTGGAGACAATGGTTGGAACAGGTAAACGGGCAAAAGATATGCCACTGTCTGCAAAGTGGTGCTGTCCTAGAGGTGGGGCTTCAGTAATGTAGATGCAAATTGATGCGCAGTAGATGGACGCTGTGAGATAGCACTGAGAATATGCTGCATCTCCTTCCGCAGTTGCATTGTGTCATCCTGCATCTCTCTCCTAAGCTGAAGATTGTCCTCCTGCATCTCCCTCAGTGCGATGAGGAGTTGTCTGACTAGCAGGGAGACCTTGAGATACGTCCCGTGGCCTGCTACTTCCTACGTCGGAGTGGACATGTGGTGTGTAAACCTGTGGTAGCTGTCGCTGTGGTAGATTCACAAGGCAGTCATCCAGGTGACGGGGTGGATGAGTTTCACAGCATGGGCAGGGACTACCATCAGGAGAAAACATCTTGACTGAGGAAACTACTGTATTCCGCTCGAAGGACCTTGTTTTGGAGGGTGTTGTGACTGAGTCCGACCAGTAACTGATGTAGACTAGTGCTGATATAGTTATTAAGCAATCGCCTCAGGTTGTCCGGTAAGAACAAGGAGATGTCATTTCCAAACCGTTGGTTTATTAACACACTCTTATATGCATGCCACTCAATATCAGTTTGAAATCTTTGTGATTAAATCTAACCTGTGGTTTCTGTGAACAGAAATAAACAGAAAATACACAAGTATCAATCAGTGCAATAAACAATTATATGGAAATAATATTGTGCACATGCAATAACAATTAGTTTTTTTTAACCACTCACTACAAAGCTTAACTGCTGCAGATATATTAATAAATTATTAACATTAGAAATACAGAACTATTATAATTACTGCTAAAGTGCTAAATAGGATACTGTCCATTTAAGACTACACGGGTCACTATGTTGCATTAATCCCACAGAGGCCACCTCTCTAACAGCACAGGAAGCACCGTACTGCTGCGACAGATGCACAGAGTGGCTAACAAAAAACAAGTTTGACTCTCCTTCTCTTTCTGCTAACTAAACAGTGATTATTAATGCTAAACTGAGTAAAGAACGTTAACATAAAACTTAGTCTCATGGACGCACGGTAGAAACAATGATAAATAAATTGTCCGTTACAAAGCCAGTATCCAAGAGCACACTGTGCCAGTATCCTTCACACCACTGCGCTGCTCCCAACTCCACACAGCAGCAGGTCCAGGTGACTCAGTTACGAGGCATCCGAGAGAGTGTTCTTATTGGTTCTCTCCAGTTGATCAGTGTCCAACCGCCAGCTCAGCACGTGAACAGTGCACATTATCCACTATCCACACAACAAGGGCTACGCAGCTGGGCACTGCAAGTTAGGGTGACTGCATTTTGAACAGTATTGACCGACGGCACGGTGGCAAAACCACTGTTGCTTCTGTCATTGCCACTGTCATTGTTACACTGCTTCAGGGTCGAGCCCCGCTCTGGGTGACAGTCTGTGAGGAATTTGGTGGGTTCCTTTGTCCGATGTTCTGCCACGGTCCAGAAACACATTGGTACGTGAATTGGTTACTCAATAAGTGCCCAGGCGTGAGTGAATGTGAGAGAGCCCCCTCCAGAGTATATTCCCGCCTTGCACCTATAGTTATTCCAGGTAGTTTTCCGACCCACCAGATAAGCGGTTACAGACAATAAATTCATGATTAACGTATTGTAGCGATCCTGCATCTGCACAGATCCTGTTCTGTGTTATGGACTATGTGAAATGCAGATGTATGTGAATTACAGTACGCATGTGACTGGCAGATGAGAAAAGGGGCGGAGTGTGTGCGCAGAAAGGGGAGTGAGTTAGAGAGAGTTCTTTTGACCGTTGTTGTTGTTAGTTGAAAAGCAGCGAGAGAGTTGTAGCAGCCTGTTTTTGGTTGGCGTGGTTACGGCCAACAGTAACTGCTTTCAGTTCATTAAAGTGGAAGAATTCAAGTTATTCTTGACCATTCTTTCAAAGCGTCTGGTGGATGCTACATTGGTGTCAGAAGTGAAACAGAAACCGGAGTTAGGCTGCTAAAAGCTGGCTTTAGTAGGAGCTCTGAGGAGGCGTTTTGGCCAGTGTAACCAGCCCGGTGTTCTGCGTTCAGAGCTAGCATGCAGACAGAGACTACACGGGGAGCCATGGTGTGCACTGGCCAATGAGATTGAAACTCTCACAAGAAAAGCTTATCCTCACATGTCAGCGGACGTGCAAAGTGAGCTAGCCAGAGACCAGTTCATTCGGGCCATAACTCCCAGGGAACTACGCATACAGACGCAGCTGGCACATCCGCACACATTGCAGGAGGCGCTGGAACTGGCTTTAGAGAGAGAGACTGTGGGAGCGGCTGCAGGGAGTGACCAAGTCTGGACTGGGCCTGTTGTAAGGGGTGTGGTTCAGGAGAGTGCAGGTCAAGAGAAACTGAACTGATACGGGCAGTGTCGCTACAACAACCGTGCGGTGGCACTCACCCTCGCCGTGGCCCACCGGTGTGCCTGGTGTGTGGTCAGGTTGGTCACACCAGCAGGCAGTGCCCCAAGCAAGTAAGGGGTCCGGGAAACGACCCGGGGTCTGTGTAGATGGGATGACGCAGACCCCTGCCTCTGTGTCCCACTTACCTCTAGGGGACCGAGCTCAAGTAAGGGATCGGGGGAGCAGGGCTCCACCTCCCCCACAAGTAAGAGACATTGCGGAGGCTGTGCGAGTGGTGGGCTGGACGCATGTGGGAAATTTTTGCCATGTCTCCATCTCCTTGGCAGGCACTCCCTGCGTGGCGCTGGTCGACACAGGCTCCACTGTGATCTTGATCCGGCCCGATTTGGTTCCAGTTGAAACTCAGTTGGAATCTACTGCTGTGAAACTGAAGTCAGTGACTGGGGAGCTAGCCCCCATGCTTGGTAGAGGGGAGGTCCTTATTCGGGTAAGGGAAATGTCAGTGAATTTTGGGGTATGGGTTGCAGCAGTCCAAGACCCTTGCATACTAGGACTGGACTTTCTTAGGGCTGCTTGCGGGGTGTTGGACCTGGGGAAGAACAAACTGATGTTTCCAGGAGGCCCCACAGTTAATCTGACACACCCCACACAGATTCAATGCCCCCACCCTGTGATCTCAGGAGCCACAGAAACTTTAGTTCCATCTTTCCATGCCTCTTCTCCAACTTTTCTTTTCTTCGCACCCCAGCCTGCAATTAACATGCTTCCTCTGGCCTGTGACCAGAATACAGAGGGAGGAGGGGTAGATAGAATGGCGGCAATACGGAAGATATGGGGGATGAGCTGTGACAACTTGGACCCCCATCAGCAGGAGGAGCTGTGGAGAGTACTGTGGGAGTTTAAAGACATTTTTGCCCTGACTGAGGGGGAGGTGGGCCTGACACACTTGGTGCAGCACGAAATTGACACTGGAGATGCACAGCCTATCAGAACGTGTCCTCGCCGGCTTCCCCTCGCCCATCAGGCAGCTGCGGACAGTGCAGTAAAAGAGATGCTACAGAATGGGATCATTGAGCCATCTGACAGCCCCTGGGCCTCTGGGGTGGTGATGGTAAACAAAAAAAAAAAGCAAAAAGATGAGATTTTGTGTGGACTACAGGCCGTTGGCCCCCGCACAGACAAGGGCAACCGTTACGTCCTGGTTGCTATGGACTATTTCACCAAATGGCCAGAGGCCTATGCCATACAAGACCAGGAGGCGGGGACTGTTGCAGATGCTCTGAAAGAGGGCATGTTTTCCAGGTTCCGGGCAGCAGAGGTCCTTCACAGTGATCAGGGACGAAATTTTGAGTCTGGTGTCTTCTCTGCTATGTGTGAGCGACTGGGCATGCAGAAGACTAGGACCACCACTACATCCGCAAAGCGATGGACTGGTCGAGCGATTTAACAGGACACTGGCGAAACAGCTTGCCATCCTCACTACGGAACATCAGAATGATTGGGATATGCGCCTCCCTCTTGTTCTGTTGGCTTATCGATCTGCTGTACAGGACTCCACACCTGCTCTTCTGATGCTAGAGCGAGAGCTGCGGATACCAGCAGAAATGGCTTTTGGCAAAACTCCAGAGACACCAGCAGTTCCTCCAGGACCGGAGTATGCAAGGAGACTCCAGGATCGAATGGAGTCAGCTCATGCTTTTACTCGTGACCAGCTATGGAAAGCAGGCATAAGACAGAAAAGGAACTATGACATGAGAGCAAAGGGAAAGATTTCAGTGCTGGGGATCTGGTATGGGTGTACAGCCCTAAGAGGAAGAAGGGAAGATGTCCAAAGTTAGATTGTCATTGGGTGGGCCTTGTGAAGTTCTGGAAAGGATCAGTGAGGTGGTGTATAGGGTTCAGCTGATGCCTAAGGGTAGACGGGTGGCCCTCCATCGGGATAGGTTGGCCCCATACAGAGGTGATGCACACCCAGTAACTGCTTTCAGTTCATTAAAGTGGAAGAATTCAAGTTATTCTCAACCATTCTTTCAAAGCGTCTGGTGGACGCTACAGTATTGACATTTGAACAAAATATTTGTATTATTCAAAGCTCCCTAAATAGCATTTTATTCACTTTAAATAGTTTTGCTGTTTCAGATTATTTAAATATATTCACAATATCCTTAAAATTTTCAGAATAATCAAAATATTCCAGTTTATGTTTTGCAGAGAATTTACATATATTATATATATTATTTTTTATAAAATTGAAAAATACATAAAAATGTATGTTTATGACATTGAACAGATTTACAGTGTATTTAAATATTTAAGTATCATTAGCAGAACTGATTTATTGAATGAAGCTGATATTCCACAGCTTAGTGCTTCAAGTTGAATATTTACAGAGATTTGCTAAATTTACTTCCGCTTTAAATGGTGCAGCATTTTGACATTTTAATCAGTGTTTAACTTTCACCTTCTGGGTACATTCTGGGGCTGAGGTGGCTTTTTATAGGAGACTGAATCCATTTTACATTCCTGTTCTCTATTTTAATATATCTTTCCATATAAATAATATAGCAAGTAAATTCTGTACAATTTAAAGTGGAAGAGAAACATTAAATAATAATAAAAGTATTTTCTTCGTGTACACTCGGTGCTGATAATGTCTATATGTGTGTGTGTTATTGCAGGCGGGCAACATAACGGCTGCATTTCTCACAGTCACACACATTTATGGATTGCTCCACACGGGGACGCTATTGTGCAGCGCATCAATGACACTGTCAATGTTTGTGTGTTTTCTTTTTCTTTAGGTGAATTCCGCAGGCTGCGTAGTTTAAAATGGGTGTCTGAAACTGGCTGTAGGTAGAACTCGAAACTCGCAGATAGATGGACTGGTTGTGGAAAAGCATCCATGTGAGTGTGTGAGTGAGTGTGTGGTGCCCTGTGATGAACTGGCGCTATGTCCAGAGTATGTTCCTGCCTTGAGCTCAATGATTCCGTGTAATCTCTGGATCATCCCTGACCCTGAACTGGATAAGCAGTTGGAATGAATGAATGAATGAATGTTTGCATTTCTGAAAATATTTGTATAACAACAACGTTTTAACCTTCTCAGAAACTGATTAATAAGATATATTTGTTAAATAAAACTAAATAAGAAGTGAATTAGTATTAAAAAGTGTAAAACTAAATTTAAACAAACCTGCTGCCAAAATTAACATTGCCACGATGATTGTGAAATGTAAACCAACCTTGTTTATTTTTAGAAACTTGTCAACAAACCAATAGCTACAGTTTGAAGACCAGTGAAAAAGACTGTTCAATATTTCATTCAATCAATGTTTGCCATCTTTGCAGTGCTTCCAGCATTTGAGTTGCTGCTATGATCTTCAGCACAACACCCCACTGTCTCAATTTACCACTCACTTTGCTCCATAGCCATCATTATGAAAATACATTGTTAGCAGTTCAGGCTAATATTTAGATAAACGATATGCATGATTTTTAGCATTAGTAAATCACCCAAAAAAATTCACTGTGATGTAGCAACCATACCTACTAGCATATCTCCCCTGTGCTTATCGTTTTCACAGATTGGAAGAAATGTATGGTCACATGACAATTAAAATGAATGGATACATATCCCTGCGTTTTAATTCTGGTTCTACCTGGTCACTCCTATTTCACATTGCAAAATTGAAAAGCAGCTCTAGATAAAGTGGGAGAGTCAACATATCCACTGGCACATCTTAACCCACGCTTCCCTATTGCCCTCAAAGTACAAAAGTTGGGGGGTAAATAAAGTAAGTCACTTCACCTCATTTCAAATATACAGACCCTGTGCTGACCTCTGACCCTGCTGAAAGTGTTTACTCAGACCTCCAGTACTTATCCATGGAGCAATGGAAGATGGTAGCCTGGTCTAATAGTCGACATTTTTACATCATGTGGGCAGCCAGGTGTGTGTGTTTTACCAAAAATAAAAACAATAATTAAACTTTGACGCTCTGTATATATCATAGTAAATTTGTGCATTTTCTAGAAAATAAAACTTCTTAATTGAGTTTAGAAACGTAACCAGTTTTCTTTGGTTAAAAGTGTTTTATTCCACCAAAGGACCACATTTAACAACTGGGGCATGTATAAAATATTTGTACTTTGTAAAATAGTAAAAACATACTGAACATTTCTGAGAAATTCTGTCAATATTGTTTTCTTTTTATAACAGAACATCTGAGTTGTGTGTTAAATTACAGTACAAACAAACTGTGCCATTTTCTACCCTACAAACACAAACCAGGTTAAAGTATGCCACTCAGAAAACTACTGCTCATTTTCTCACAGGATTTTAACCCTTTAAAGCCTGACATATAAAATAATGATACAGTTAAACAGATTTGTTTGAAAATCACATGTTATGTGGCTCTTTAACAAAAAAATCAAACAAAAAAATGTTGTATCATATAACTTCTGAATGCATCATATTTAGGCATTTACCAATATTTTTTTTTCGATAGCAATTGATTGTCTCTGTTCAGAACTTTTCAGGAAAACATGACATTGAGTTGATGGGAAACTCTGCTCCAGAGGTCCTTGGACTATGAGTACTCTGTTCTTCTCTCTGACCTTTTACATTTCATATACTGGTGGTAATAAAACACCAAAACCACAAAGGCTCTTTTTTGTTTATCTGCACAACCATGTTTCCATATTCAGAGGTACTGCAGTTATTTCTGTTACTGTCTGAAACTTGGCTGTAAATGTGAAATCATTCAACAGACCTCCCACACTCCTGTATCATCATCATCTTCCTCTAAATCTGTCTCAAAAAATCTATGTCTACAACTAAACCAAACCATTTTGCACAGAAAAGGCTTTCAGAAAATTTGTCTAAATGTGAATATTTATTATAATTAATTAGCATCTGACAGGTAGAATACACTACATCTGTGAAATCATACATGGAATTGCTTCAGATGAGCAAAAAAGTATATCTTAATATTTTCTCCTGTGTTTTCATGAAGATAGCAACAATTTTGTAATGGTTTGGTAAATGCATGGAAAAGCATTTCATTCCAATTCATTCACAGTTCAGTAGAGAACTTAGAACACTTTGCCCAAAAGGATAAAAGATTGTTTTGGTATTTCTCTTCATTAGATGATGAAAGAGCCACCTCTAAAGATCATGTATCATATTTGATACATTTGACTTCATAATGTTAAAAACACTAAGATGTTGGTAACATGTGACAGCGTTGTTATTGAACATATTTCATGGCTATTAACAAATGGTTATATTGTGGTTTTCTGAATGCACCTGGAATGAACACAGACAAAACAGAAACAATGAGCAGAATGCATAAAAGTGTTACAAATAATAAAGAATGGTGTATTGTGACTCACAGATTATTAGCAAAACATGTTGCTGTAGATCACTGCATCATTTCCAGCAGCTGTGTGTTCAAGAGTTCACTTACAAGTGTATTTGTGGCATCTGTGGCTAAATTGATGTAGATCGCATCAGTTTCCAGAGCCACTTCTGATGAAAGCTGTGGATATTATATACTCAGGATAAGTCAGTCTGGTTTCAGTAATGAAATAGTTTATGTTTATAGTACGGTGCAAACATTTTAGGCACCTGAGAAAACAAGATACACAATGTATCTATTTATCTGGGCAGTAAGACCTTGTTTAAAATCAAATGTGCTGTTGATTTAAGAAATACATATGATTAAGGAGAATATATGGAAGCAAACAGTTTTTCACATGTACTAACTTTCAGAGAAAGAACACGACACTTAAGGAGAAGGTAAACCATTTTCATAATAATCTTTGGTGCCAATGATGCGTAGGTGAATGTGAATTAGGAAGTCTTACCTTTTTCTTATTTTTAATCACAGTGCTGTATGGTGTGGCATCTTCAGGTGTTGGTTCCTGATACAAGCACACGTACACACACAAACACACACACACAAAACACAGATAATAAAATCCGGTGTCTACACAATACTACCTACTGCACTCTGGGCTGGTTTCTCAGGGATTAAGTTTAGTATTTGAGTATATCCTCTTTAATATGTAGTCCAGGACTAGGCTTAATCCCAGTCTGGGATACAATTTCTACACAACATGAAGCCACCCATCAGTCACAGCACTTACAGTTTGATCTGTAGAGTTACTACTCCTCTCTCTGGTCTCTGTTAGAGAGAGAGATGGAGTGAGTGGAGCACATTATACAGAGATGTAAGTGTAAAACAGTGTAAATGAGATTGAACAGCCTTTAAGGAAATGTCAGACAAACACTTACCAGACCTTTTCCTCAATATGAAGGTCATAACCCAGACCAAGAGGAGCAGCAGACTGAGGCCTGCAGCCAGTAGAATCCAGATGAGTTTGGCATTTCCATTGCTGCAGTGAATGTAGGCACATGTTTTTTTGCAAATAATTCAACAAAATCATTAATTAAACAAAAGGAAGACACCATGAAGCACCCCCCCCCCCCCCACACACACATATAATTGTATCTATAATAAATCTTTTGGTTTCTCCAGTATCTGAACAACAATAGGAATGTCCGTTTTTTCTATTTACTTGTCTTGCTTTGTTGCATTGCCACTTGAGTTGTTGACCCGCTCAGAGTCCTCTTTTACTGTAGAAACAGGAGCTGTTCTGCAAGTAGCAAGAGGAAGCAGTGATATTCTGAGATGTGAAAGTGAAATTGTTAAAATTAATTTTTAAAAGATAACAAGAAAAATTGCCCTAAACAAAAAAAAGCTTGATGCAGAGCAATTTTATTTTAGTTGTAAAACTTTCCCAGAAAACAAACACCTTTTTAAAATAAACAAACACTGGATGAGAAGTGGTCTACAAAGTTTAGATGTACAAAGTATAACTTAGAGTTGCTTGTATTCTCTGTACTCACTGAACTAGAAGTGAACACATTGCATTTTTATCTAGTAATGTGTCTTTGGCTTGTGAGAGTATACACTAACAAATCCTTATCTCCATTTTGTGGATTTTTATTTAACTACATCATTTGAACACAGAAGCTGCCCTTCACAGGGAGATCATTGTTTTTTTTTTAACTGGACAGTGAGAAAATAAGGGGAATGTTTTGTATTTTCATATTTATCATGCTTCATCTCACACTTGGTTGGACCTTGTACATTCTCAGATGTATTTTTGTAGAACTTAGAGTTGCTTTTCTGCAAATAGGAAGGGGCAAAGCATGCTATACTAAGGTATGAAAGTGTAGCTGTAGTAGAACTTCAGTGCTTACTGATTAGCTGTTTTTGACTCTGAATTTCTGGTCAGACTTGTGGAATCTAAAAAGACAAACATTCATATTTTCTGTTAATTCATTTAATTTGATCAATTCAAACATGGTTTCTGGTCATACCTGATGTGGTCTCACTGATGCTGGTTTTCTCAGTTGAGGAAGTTGTAGTCACTGCTTTTGTTGCTGTTGAAAAGGAGAAATAAACTGATGTTAGTGGCACAGTTACAGTGTCATGGCTGTGCAGGGTGGACGAGGAGACGGACGTAAATGCAAGGAAGTTTTATTAAACATAGATAGGATCAAAATAAACACAGGTAGATACACAGAAACTAGAGAAGACTAAACTACGAATTATCCAGAGACAGAAAGTAGACAGCCATGAACTGGGGTAGACAGGTGAGACACACAAAAGGGAGTAACGCACACAACACCAGACAAGGGAGCACTGAAACAAAGGGACTATATTTGAACAAGGCAAACGAGGAACACCTGGAGACAATAATGAGACAGAGGCAGGACTAAGGTGGGGCTAGGGCGGAGACAGGAACAACAACAAAACAAAGCCATGTGCAGAGGAAGCAGACATGACGTGACGAGGGCGTTACATACAGCAGGACAATCAGCAGATATGGGCAGTGTTTCTGATAGATGTGATCTTACTTGTAGGTCTTTCAGTGACAGTGAGGTGAACAGTAACTCCCACTTCTCCTGCACTGAACCAGTACCAGCCAGCATCACTCTTCTTCAGTCCACTCATCTCCACACTGACCGCTCCTCTCCCATCATCACTGATCTGCACTGCTGAATTCTGGGATGTTAAGCAGCTCCAGTCTCTAAATCTGCACCACTGCTTCTGTTTATTCTTATAATCAGTTCTGTAGAGACACTGGACACTGACACTGCCCCCTTCCTGACCACTCACTCTGCTGTTTATCACAGACACAGCAGGATCTGAATAAAGAGGCAGAGAATGAGTGCTGTAAACACGTCCTCCATCAAACAAGCTTTAAGTTACAGTGAACAGATTCTACTTCACACAGAGAGACTTCTTACCTGCACTGACCGTCAGGTACAAATAATCACGGTCATCTAAGGTCTCATCCCCTCCAATTTCCACAGCGCACCAATAATATCCAGAGTCAGACTCTTGGAGACTGTTGAGTTCCACAGTAAACATATTCTGGGTCGGATAATCAGTGACTGATGTACTTCCACTTGTGTTTGTACGGGCTACTATTCCACAGGAGCTCCAGTAATACCCCTTACACCAGAATTTAGGGTTTGATTTGTATTGTTCATTATAAAAACATGGAATAGTGAGAGATCCTCCACTTTTTACAGCTACATTCCTCAGTGTCTTCACACTCTCAGACTCTACAGAGAAGAAATCAAATGGTACAACAGTGTTACTCCGACTCAGGAACTGCTTTAGAACTATATCAGAGAAATAAACTGGTCATAACTGAGCAAACACATTTCACCCTCGTCCTAAATGTTATTATTCAGTATCCACTCTGCACCCTGGAGCAGGTGAGTTAATCAAAGTGTATTTAAAGCAGTGAGAGAGTGAAGAACACACCTCCAGTGCACAGGAATGATGCAGCATTGATCTTACCTGAGATGTAGAGGAAGAACACAGAGAGAATTAAAGAACTCATGAGGGAGTAGAAGTGTATCTTTCTGTAAGAAGCTCCAGAGACAAATACTCTTCCTGCCTCTGAGTGAAGTACATTTGACTGAAGTGTTCTTCCTGTTTCTGACCCTCTCCTGCTCTGAATAGACTGGTTAAAAAATTATTGATTGTTGTTTGATCATTTGATGATTCTGTGATGTTACAGTCAGTTAATTAAAATATTATATTTTTTATGTGAATTCTTAAAGCATAAATAAATAAAATCTTAATTCAGGTTCATTTGAATTTGTTTGAAGATGTTACCCTAGTTTCTGATCTATATATTTTATTTAAAAATGAGAAATGAATGATTGTGAGAGTTCTCATTATCAGAGTTTAAAAACATTGCTCTTTTGTTTGTCTCAAATCCTTCACTTACTGAAGGAATAAAGTGAGAGGGTTTATCACGATATTTGGAACAGGCCGTGTCCAGAAACCTTAAATGTTACTGCATTTTCCTATAGAGCCTTCTCTATTCCTCAGTCCTGTGTCTGAATACTGGAGGAGATGAGAGAAGCTGCTCAAATCCCACTGAAGCAGCTTCCAGTGAAGGACACATCAGTGAACACTATCCAGAAAAACAGTTACACATTTCAGAGTGACCTCACTGTGTTCAAGCCTAGAGAGGACGGAGCATTCTGTAATTGGTGTATGTTGCACTTGATAAAGAAGGTGTGTAGTTTAAGGCTGTGTGAGTGTGAGGAAGCCCTGTGAAATGACTGTGATTGGCTGTAGGGGAATTAAGGGGTTGATTTAAAGCCAATATTGTGATAGGTTTAGGTTTGATGTTGGATACGTCATCAATTTACACACTCTTTGTTCAACAGTCCATAACTGCCCATGAAGACTACAGTGCTTTCATGTGCCTCACTTCGCACGTTGCCATTTAAAAGAGTTGGCGGATATTGCAGGACCACAAAGACCCTGTTTTCCAAAGCTCCATGAGAGGAAGGTGAAGACCAACCAGAATGAAGAGTTTTATTTATAGTTGTGTGACAAACATGGCAGAGAAAAGTATAAAGATGTAAATATATTTATCAGATGAGTTCTGCTTGTAGTTTGTACAGAGCTACTGTAGAAAACCAGTGTAAAAATACAAACAGGTGCCTGTATATTACACGTCTGTCCCAAATGCAGCGTCTGAAGAGAAATAAATACTTCAGTTTTATAGTCTGTTACTGCCCCCTGTTGGTGATTTGTAACGGTTGCAGTTGTAATGTAATCAATGAACCGGAGTTTAAGAGAGTACCGTTTACAGATGTAGGCTAATACATTACTACGAGCCTTGCCCAAGAACTCACTTTAGTGTGACTCTATATAACCTCTATATGATGATCTTTCCCCAGCACTCAGCACAATGCTGTGATACTCTTGTAAATACTGTGTTTAAATTAAAATATTCATCCATGTGTTTGAGTGTAGGACCCTGCACTGATCCAGTCAGCAGCAACAAGAGCTGAAAACAGGAAGAAACTCTGAGGTGGTGCTGCAGAGGCAGGAAGAGTATTTGTGTCTGGAGCCACTTACAGAAAGATGCACTTCTACTCCCTCATGAGTTATTTAATTCTCTCTGTGTTCCTCCTCTGTATCTCAGGTAAGATCAATGCTGCATCATTCCTGTGCACTGGAGGTGTTCTTTGTGTTGTTCAGTGTTCACTGCTTTAAATGTGCTTTAATACATTTTTATCACAGTGTCGCTTCAGTCTAAAAGACTCATTCTCTTCACTCTACAGTGACACTGATGTGTTTTCTGATGTGTTAATTAATAAGTTCATAATAAAAGAAGAAGTGTGAATAAACCTATAGACACCCTGTATTGTCCTCTATTGGAGGGGATTTTTCTGTACATGTTTCTGCACCAACCACACAGGCAAAAATAGTTTTTAGTTGAAGAAAACGTCTGCTATTAGTAACACTGTCTTTGCTGGCAACAAAAAGAGTGACATCATAATGCATGCGCAGGCATTGAATAACGTGTCTGTCCTTGAAGATTTCTGATCAGTGGCAGTGCTCACACAATAACTGCTGCTGTTCTATAAAATAAGAGACATTGTATTGATGAAAGGGACAGACTGTAATAAACTGTAATAATGTTCCTTTTATAACAAACAACTGGGCAGATGGAACTCCACCCAATACCTTTTGGAAAGTGTCGGAGTGGTGTTCGTGATCCAGAACTAATCATTCAGCATCAGTATCTTGCCTTACTAAAGCTCTTAGTGGCCAAATACAATCAAATCCAGCAGCATTGTTCCAGCCGCTAGTGTAAAGCCTCTGAAGAGCTGGAGCTGTTACTGCCGCCACTAAGAGAGACAGAATATAGCAGCATTAAAACATAAGTTTAATAGTAATGTGAGCTTGGTGTGTGTGTGTGTGTGTGTTGCTGTGTGTGTGCTGATTTAAATGATCATTATTATTTTATATGAGACATGAATAACCTTTTTAACTAAACATTGTTAGAGTACAATTGTACTGTTGTGTTAACAGTTTTCTTCTCTGTAGAGTCTGAGAGTGTGAAGATACTGAGGAATGTAGCTGTAAAAAGTGGAGGATCTTTAACCATTCCAAGTTTTTATGATGAACAATACAAATCAAACCCTAAATACTGGTGCACTGTACAAACACAAGAGGAAGAACATCAGTCACTGATTATCCGACGCAGAATATGTTTACTGTGGAACTCAACAGTCTCCAAGACTCTGACTCTGGAGATTATTGGTGAGCTGTGGAAATAGGAGGGGATGGGACACCAGATGACGGTGATTATTTGTACCTGACGGTCAGTGCAGGTAAGAAGTCTCTCTGTGTGAATTAGAACCTGTTCACTGTAACTTAAAGCTTGTTTGATGGAGGATGTGTTTACAGCACTCATTCTCTGCCTTTTTATTCAGATCCTGCTGTGTCTGTGAACAACAGCAGAGTGAGTGGTCAGGAAGGGGGCAGTGTCAGTGTCCAGTGTCTCTACAGAACTGATTATAAGAATAAACAGAAGCAGTGGTGCAGATTTAGAGACTGGAGCTGCTTAACATCCCAGAATTCAGCAGTGCAGATCAGTGATGATGGGAGAGGAGCGGTCAGTGTGGAGATGAGTGGACTGAAGAAGAGTGATGCTGGCTGGTACTGGTTCAGTGCAGGAGAAGTGGGAGTTACTGTTCACCTCACTGTCACTGAAAGACCTACAAGTAAGATCACATCTATCAGAAAATATCTGTTGACCGTCCTGCTGTAACTGTCACTGGCACCAGTTTATTTCTTTTCAACAGCTACCGCAGCTTTGAGTTCTGTCTCTACGTCTGAGAAAACCAGTCTCAGTGAGACCACATTGGATATGATCACAAAACATGTTAGAAATAAACCAGTTAAAAAAGCACTAACCCTGACCTTCTACAACATTTACGAACAGAAACATGGCAGTAGAATTGATCTGTTGTTGTAATACAACTGAATAATAACACATTTCTTCTGTATTTCATACCTGAGCCCAATATTGATTTATTAAACGTTTGTTAATGTTGTCCTTCACACTGAGTCTAAAACTAACAGACAGGAACACTGTGCTAGAAAAAAACAAAGGAACAAACAAAAAACCCTCACTAACCCACCATCCTCTCACTCAATGTTATAAATATATTCCTTTCCTGAAGCATGATAATGAGCTAATGGTGTGGATCTGGTGTGTTTCTACAGCTGAAGTGGTTGAGTCTGTGCTCCTGTAGAATGATTCTGGACACCACTGATACTGTTAGATCTCATGTAGATTTTAGTGCTTTGAGAGAGCAGTGTTTACATCAGTGACACTGTGTCCTTGTTCAACTCTAACAGCTGTATCTTGTACCATATTTTATAACACTGTTATGTATTCAGTTCTGTTTATAAGACACCTCCACTCCACTCCACAAAGTGCAATGTTATAACTTAATGCTGGAAAGAAATCTATAAATGATCTTAAATATTAACATTCAACTGGATATTAGCAGCTGCTGTGACAGTCGAGGCCAATTGTAATAAGCCTTTATATAGGTTTATTGAGGTATATTTCAGCTCCTCATGATATGTAAGTGTCCTGTTTCCTCCTTGGTAAAGGGTTTCTTATGTTAACAGAAGCAGCTAAAAATACATTTTTCAGAGGCAAACAAACTGAGAGAATGATGGACACTCTAGGTACGATCACAAACATTTTTCTTTGATCAACAAAACCTGAACCTGTAATAAATATTATAATATCTATATAAATATTAATAAATATTGTTTGTGTTTTAAAAACAGTAGAATGCATTTTGACTTGTTTTGATTTCAGACACATGTTCTGGTGTCAATGTGTAAGTACGAGGGTTTGTTATTACTTTACAGCACATTTATATGTTCTGAAACATGCTAATATTTATTAAGATAAGTCCATATTCTCATTTATTTTCACTTGAACTACGTTGAGATCAGACTTTCATAACATTGTAGAGTTTATCATTTTAAACTGATGTAAGTCTGATATGAATGCTGGTTCACTACTTTATTATCCCTGGTGTGTTTTCTGTTTCAGGGCGTCAGAGTGCTTCTGTGTGGCACACAAATGATTCCACACACGCTGTGATCATAGAGCTGTCAAGATTTAAAAACCTGGGAGATTTTGTAAACTACTCAACTGCTTCATAATCTCCTGCCTTTGGCATAAATTACTGATCTGTTTATGCTTTAGAACAGCTATAATCAAGACCACCGGCTCAGCTCAGGGTTACTGCAATCTCCTATGATCACTTTCAGCTCAGTTTGTGGAACATCCTTTTTTTTACATCTATTAATAAAAATGACTCATTACAAAGTCGTTAAATCCAACTTAACAAACATATTTGGAAGGTAAATCTATGATTTGTTGCTGAGTGTTCTGTTACTGTGTTGTTACTTTTCACCTTTCCAGTGTTGCATTCATATTCATGTGTAATGTGCTTTAATGTATTATATCTAAAATGCTCTAGAAATAGAGATATATTATTATTGTTAGAAATATTTTAATGTTGATCATTATTGTGTTCTGTTCTGTTGTGCTGATACATTCATTAAACTAAATAATAAAAAAAAGATCATTATTAATTGTGCACTGTAAAAATGACCTGCATTCACACTCAGTAGCAGTATAACTCGTGTCTCATCTGGGGTGGTGTATATTAGGCATGTGACATGTTTCAGCACACGTGAAATGTGACACACGTCTTCCCTTCTAAGGTGGAATATTTGACATTTACAATTTTGTACAAAGACAAATGCTCAAATGCAATTCACACCCTCTACAGAGAACATTTCTGCATATTTACACTTAATGCACTGTTCCACATTTATTTGCCGAGCCTCAAACCCTAAATGTGGGCTGTGAAAGAGGACATTTGTTTACCTCAATGTGTTAAACTCAACATTAGTATTTAAGAAAGTCTGGTCTACTATAATAATATTAATAATATTTTTATTAGAAGCATGTGTTAATTAAGGAATGAAACATGAACAAAACTAAAACATATTACGAATACAGTTGCAGCAAAAAATCATGGGCCAACTGTAAAAAACTGATAAAAGACCATACAGTGATCAGAGAGAGAATATAAATTGGACTCTGAGGGTGACTCCTAAAACATCCAATGAATTAGAGCAAGGTTGTCAGTAATGCAGATATGACGTACTTAAATCAGTGTATGAGAAATACATGTGGGTTTACCGTACTGTTTAGTTCCCCTACTGACCACTAAGATGAGAAATATTTAAAGCTTCAAACCAGACTAAAGCCATTCTTTTTCACGTGAGTATGTTTTATTGAAGTGCAAGGGCAGAGTCTTCATTTTGAATGGTCTGGCCTGGTTTTGGTTTAGAAATAGGGTCCTGGGGTCATGGGTTCGAGCAACACTCCGGGTGAATGTCTGTGAGGAGCTTGGTGTGTTCTCCACATGTCGGTGTGGGTGTCCTCCGTTTGCTCTGGTTTCCTCCCAAGGTCCAAAAAGCACACATTGGTAGGTGGATTTGCTGCTCAAAAGTGTCCATAGGTATGAGTGAATGTGTGAGTGTGTGTCGCACTGGGAAGGACTGGCGCGGATGTGTTCCTGCCTTGCGCCGCGTGATTCCGGGTAGGCTCCAGACCCAGGAATACCCTGAACTAGGTAAGCGTTTACAGACAATGAATGAATGAATGAATGAATGAATGAATGAATAGGGCTGTATACACCAGTGATTGAACTGAAAAAACAGGCTGGATTGTGTTAATAAACCCATTACATAATAAGGAATTGTGTAGTTTGACTCGCCTCTTATTTGTGAAGCACAGAGCTGTAGATCACTGCATCATCTTCAGCTGCTGGAGAGAGCTGTAAGTTGAGACAGTTTTAGAAATAAATGAAGGTCTCAGCTCTTTCAGCAGCTAAGATAAAGACTTAGGCTTGAGAACCTCCATCAAAACCAGGTATTTCTCATAAATATTTACTGCCTTTACATAATTGAGGGCAGCTCTAATTCCCCTAAAACATATTGTGGTCTCAGGATAAGTCAGGCTGGAGATGTTTCAGAAACCAAAAGCTGTTTATATGTAGGAGATTGAGAAGAATAAAATCTTAACCACTTTTTTTTCTTAAGAGTGCTGTACATAACACACTACTCAATCCCTTAATGTTTCAGTGATACAGCTTTTAAGTAGATGGCTGTGATGAATATGGTCTTACATTCTTATTCTGGGGAATTATAGTACTGTATGTCACAGAGTCTTCAACTTCAGATGTAGAGATCTATTTCTCACACACACACACACACACGCACGCACGCACGCACACACACACACACACAGACACAGACACAAGATTTCATAATCTTAAAATATACAAAAAAGTATAATATCAAAAATGACTAACGTCATACATTACAGTTCGCTGCACCTAAATGTATCATATTCATTTCTCTGAAAGTACATTACGTTTCAAGTGAAACAAGTCTGAGAGAAATAATCAGTGACAGAGTGGTAAACCCAAAGAATCCCTTGTGTTCTATACATTCAGACATTAAAGGAGATGAAGGTAATGAATAAAGTCTTACTTTCTTCTTTTTGGGAATCACAGTGCTGTATGTTACTGAGTCTTCAGCTGTAGAGGTCTATTTCAGTCACACACACACACACACACACACACACACACACACACACACACACACACACACACACATTGCACCAATGACAAAATCTGATGCCAAAGAGGCACAATACTATCTCCTGCAAAACACCTGACCTGAGACAACATGAAGCTCCCTATCACTCACAGCACTTACAGTGTGAACTTCAGAGTTACTGCTCCTCTCTCTGCTCTCTGTTTGACTTGCTTCTGTTAGAGAGAGAAGGAGTGAGTGCTGATGTGTGTAATAAAGTGTACATTTGATTAAAAAGCCTGAGCCAACAAATACTTACTGGAAAGTTTTCTCAATATGAAGGTTATAACACAGACCAGGAGCAGGAGCAGTCCGAGGCCTACAGCCAGGAGAATCCAGATAAGCTTTGAGTTTCCATTGCTGCAGTCAGTTAAGTCACATGACCTGTGTAAGTTATTAATTAAGAAAAGGAGACCCACCATGAAGCATATGAGTCACTACCACACAAAAATATCATATTATTAAGAGTTACATGCCAAAGAAACTGTTTTATCAGTCACTAAAGTACACAATCAATAAACATGTCTCATGATGTGATAATTACTTGTTGTCCACGCTCTTGTTGTTAGTTGAGTGGTTAATATGTTCAGCAGTTGCTTCTGCAGAGGAGGCCATTTTTTCTGAAGAAAAAGCTGTTGTTCTGCAAAAAAAAGTGGTGTACAGTGGTGTGAATGATCAACAGGATTCAAAGGCTAACAAACAAAAAGACTGCACTGCACAAATGTTTTCATTACGTAAAAAAATAGTTATGTTAAAGTGGAATTTGTTTTCTAGAACTAATAATCTAATATCAGAATCAGACCTCACAAATGTTCCTGTAACTAAAGGCAATCATTTTTTACAGCAATGTTCTCTCTAGTGTAAAGCCTTCCTTAAACATAGTTCCTCCAGACATTAGTCTCTGACCTAAGGCTGTTTACACATTTGGTTGGCACTTGTACGTCTTAGGGAAGTGTTGTTTTTCAGAAAATACCATTGCAGTTCTGCAAAAAATCACGGGGCAAAAATACGCTACAATGAAGTGTTTAAGTGTAGTGGAACTTCACTACTCACTGATTTGCTGTTGGTGAGGGTTCATTTTTAATCGTTTTGGCGCCTAGAAAAACAAATATTGGATTTTTTTTAGTTTATTCATTATTTTTAATTCTAACATAAGATTGTGATTTCACCTGATGTGGTCTCACTGTCACTGGTTTTCTCAGTTGAGGACATTGTAGTCACAGCTGTTGTTGCTGTTGAAAATGAGAAATGGCATAATTCAATTGCAAATTTGTGCCATAAGAGGTCTGCAGATTTAGGCCACATTTGGGCCTAATATTCATTGCCCTCTGGGTATGGGCAGTGTTTCTGATAGATGTGATCTTACTTGTATGTCTTTCAGTGACAGTGAGGTGAACAGTAACTGCCACTTCTCCTGCACTGAACCAGTACCAGCCAGCATCACTCTTCTTCAGTCCACTCATCTCCACTCTGACCGCTCCTCTCCCATAATCACTGATCTGCACTGCTGAATTCTGGGATGTTAAGCAGCGCGAGTCTCTAAATCTGCACCACTGCTTCTGTTTATTCTTATAAACAGTTCTGTAGAGACACTGGACACTGACACTGCCCCCTTCCTGACCACTCACTCTGCTGTTTATCACAGACACAGCAGGATCTGAATAAAGAGGCAGAGAATGAGTGCTGTAAACACGTCCTCCATCAAACAAGCTTTAAGTTACAGTGAACAGGTTCTGCTTCACACAGAGAGACTTCTTACCTGCACTGACCGTCAGGTACAAATAATCACTGTCATCTACTGTCCATTTATCTCCAATTTCCACAGCGCACCAATAATATCCAGAGTCAGAGTCTTGGAGGCTGTTGAGTTCCACAGTAAACATATTCTGGGTCGGATAATCAGTGACTGATGCTCTTCCTCTTGTGTTTGTACGGGCTACTATTCCACAGGAGCTCCAGTAATACCCCTTACACCAGAATTTAGGGTTTGATTTGTATTGTTCATTATAAAAACATGGAATAGTGAGAGATCCTCCTCTTTTTACAGCTACATTCCTCAGTGTCTTCACACTCTCAGACTCTACAGAGAAGAAGTCAAATGGTACAACAGTGTTACTCTGACTCAGGAACTGCTTCAAAACTATATCAGAGGAATAAACTGGTCATAACTGAGCAAACACATTTCACCCTCGTCCTAAATGTTATTATTCAGTATCCACTCTGCACCCTGGAGCAGGTGAGTTAATCAAAGCGTATTTAAAGCAGTTAGAGAGTGAAGAACACACCTCCAGTGCACAGGAATGATGCAGCATTGATCTTACCTGAGATGTAGAGGAAGAACACAGAGAGAATTAAAGAACTCATGAGGGAGTAGAAGTGCATCTTTCTGTAAGAGGCTCCAGAGACAAATACTCTTACTGCCTCTGAGTGAAGTACATTTGACTGAAGTGTTCTTCCTGTTTATGTCCCTCTCTTGCTCTGAATAGACTGGTTAAAAATACCTGTCATTTAAATGCAAATGTATTTTTTTTGTAGGAGTTCCACCATGTATTAAATTCTGCTTTTTATGTATTAAAACAAGACCCTGCAGTGGTCAGAAGGAATAGAAGGTGATGACTATGGGCTCTCCTAAAATATGTGATGAATTAATGTATTCACCAATGCACATATTTACTTTAATACATGAAAACTACACATGGGTATATCATAGTAATCTTTACATCCACTTCACTGTACACTGTGATGTGAATACTTCTATTAAAGCTGTGAAATTACATGTTATTTTTTGGTATTTTGTGATGAATTCTTTGATTTGTTTGAACTGAACTGCAGCATCTTTCTTCTTTGAAAATGATGTGGTCTGGTATTTTGTTCAGAAATATAGCCACGCACAACTGCAATCAGCACAGAAACAACAAAATCAATTAGAAACATTCTAAAAAGTGTAATAAATTCATCAGATAATAAATTATACTGTATTTTGACTCACCTCTTACAGAGTTTTACATCACTGCATCGTCCCCCGGCAGCTGGAGAGAGTTGGAAAATGGAAACGCTTTAGAAATAAAAGGATCTCTCTGCTTGCTTTAAATCTAAACTGAAATCTAATTCATGACATTAAAGTCACTTACAGTTGTGTTTTTGGAAGCTGAGGCTACATTGACGTAGATAAAGTCAGTTTCCTGAGCTGCTGCAGATGAAGGCTGTGGATAGTTATTACTATTGATAAGTCAGTCTGATAATGTTTCAGTAATCATATACATTATTGAGGTGTCAACTGCAGAATTCTGTTACATTTTAATACTTAATTTGGATTTGACTTGTAAAATCCAAAACCTTTACAAAGTTCATGATTAAATTCACAATACACATTTCTCATGGATAGAGGTAACATTGTCTTCTCCATATATACAGCACAGGCTCCCTGTAACTGCTAAGACAGAGCAGTACTTCACTAATGGCTTGGCCTTGCTCCTTCCCAATCCTACAATCTGTAGACCACTCACTCACACCTACAGACACTTTTATGAGTCCCAATCCACCTACCAACGTGTGCTTTTGAACCGTGGGAAGAAAACAGAGCACCCAGAAGAAACCCATGCGGACACAGGGAGAACACACCAAACTCCTCACACACAGTCACCCGGAGCAGGACTTGAACCCACAACCTGTGACTGTGTCACTACCTGCTGCACCACCATGCCGCTCTTAGTCTGATGCCAGTGAGGAGCAATTACTATCAGAACTGGATCAAAGTTCATTCTGGTTACTGTCCTCTACCATACACCTGTAAATCAGAAAAAGCTGGCACTAGGTGGAGAATTCAAAATAAGAACCATGTCATTTTTAAATTTGCACAGACTTTGTGAACCAATGATCCATGTTTTAGTTTCTACTATTTCATGCATCCACTCTGTGATTAGGGCATTTTAGGGAGAGTATAGAGGGACATGAATTGTTTTTAAGAGTGGATATAACCACTCTTTTTTTAGCATTAACTTTGTTCTAGTATTAACTTTAATTCTAAAAGATGCAAACTGCTGCCTCCTAGAAGAGACCTTTTTAAGGACGTCAATGCTCATTTCAACAAGACAACGCACAAAGCCACGGCTGTGAAAGAAGAAGGTGCAGGGGCTGACTTGGCCTTCTTTTAAACTGAGCTGTTCCCAAAAGAGAATGTGTGACACATTCTGAAACACAAGAAAAGACAAGCAAGATCTATATACTGCTGCATAGGCTTAGATTGGTTTGCAGGAAACACAAAACCAACACCTGAAACAATTTACCACAAGGTGTCATTTACTGCATGTATTTCAGCTGTTGTGGAAGAGAAAGGCAGATTTTTGAAGTTGTGAACACTTTGCTGTCAAACCTTTTTCTATAATCTGTTGTAGCATTTAAATTAGTTTATTTTGAAAACACAACATATTTAATTAGGTCTAATATGAAATAATGTGCTTTTTAAATGGTTTTTCAGTGTAAAACAGGCCAAAGATAATTTATAGAATCATTCTGGCTTTTTCTCAAAAAACATGCATAAAACCACAATAACAGAAAAAAACACGATACAATAAAGTCACAGACACCTTTCTCAGTCTCTTAATGTTTCAGTGATCAAATAAAGTTTAAAGGCAGATTAATGGTCTTACCTTCCTTTTATTGGGTTTCACCTTAGTGTATGTCTTTGAATCTTCAGATGGCTATTAAACACACACACACACACACACACACCAGCCTTACTATTTTTTAAACAACCAAAATCATTTTACTGAGAAATGGGCTTCAAAAGCTGCAAATCTAAAGCCAGAGAAGAACAGCAGTGACAGCACAAATATATGAGAGAGCTGAGAGCAAGGCAAATACACACAGAAAAGCTGTAAACATTACATCAATCTGCATTTATAGCTAATAAACTTTAATAACATGAAAAAAAGAGAACAAAGACATGGCAAAGGAAAGCACATCAGCAAGATGCATAGCTCAAAAATAATAAATCTATCTGAGCAGGGGAGTATCCAAGAGAAACAACAAGAGCACAAAAGAGCCACTTATCAGCATTAATACTGACTGTGTGAACTGTGGTGTCACTGATCCTCTCTCTGGTCTCGGCTGGATCTGTTTGTAGTTGGTGAAGTAGTGATGGAACGGAATAAAGTACATAATATAGAATAGAAAAGTTTATTATTATAAGCAGTGGTTAGAACAGTTTGAAATGTGTGGATTAAAATCAGAACAAATATTTGACTATTATCCTCATGAACATAGATTTTTGTAAATAACCTCCTAATAAATTCCCAATATAATTCCTATATTATCATATGGAATGATTCATATGCCATTAGGAATTTGTAAAGTTATATATTCTCATCATCAAAAAACATTGTTCCCCAAGAAGGGTCAGATTACAATGATTTTCTGAGGGAAGATAAAGAAAACCATGAGCAATACATTATTAAGTATTTTGACTGATATGGGCAATGTTTATTGAGCTACACATACAGAATTAGCGTCTCTCAGTATGCTAATGCTATGCCAGACTTCTCTACATGGAACTGTAGAGATACCTAATGGTGTACTGCACCATCCCATGCCTGTAATCAGGAAAAAAGGTGATCTAGAATCATACGCTATCGCACCCCACACCATGACACCAGACCTTCTGGACATGTGATGTGTTCATCTTGGCACTGGCCTCGTTGCCTCCACACACAGATTGATTGGTTGTATCCACCAAGACAAAAACAGGACTCATCACTGAAAATGACCCTCTGCCAATCTGAGTGACTCCATGACAGTCTGCCACACCACTGCAGTCTGTTTTACTCAGGCCTGGTTCTAGACTGCTTTGGTTGGGGTCAAAGGAGTGTAGTTATTCTGTTCCATTTCCAAGGCTCCTTCGTATGTGGCTGACAAATGCATCCAGAATAGGTTGCATTTAAGCAGAAAACCTCAACCTTTACATTAGGATTATTTCTTTAGAAGGTTTGTATTGACCAGTATCGATAGTACACTAGGTTCACTGAGGAGAGCTTAGACACAAATGCAAGACCAAGATGCAAAGTGTTACAGATTAGTGCGTATTTATTAACAGCTTCATATAACCCTCCACCGTTTTTTGTAATTCTGTGTCTAACTGAGAAAACTATCAGAAAAAACAAAAACAAAATCCATCCAGACCTTGCAAATAGCGTATACGTCATTAGATGTCACAACAAGCAAGAAAAACGACAGCAATAGAACCATTTCCCATTTTCTTTTACTCTGGCCACGTTTTTCCATTTTTAAAAATCGAGTCTTTCTCGTGTCTGTGTATCAGAAAGTTTGTTTAAATCATCACTACACAGGCAGACACGCTTCATGTGCGTATATGTTTCGAGTGTCTCTCTTATAAAAGACACGTAAAATTTTGTCATGATAACCTGACCAAAAAAGAACGCGTTTACATGCTTCTCATGGTTTCCACCTTAAATCTGGGCATTACATATCCATAATAGGACTTACATCACACATTGTAGCTGACAACATAATATTTCTTTAGCTAGCTCTATCTAAACACACTCGAGTTTTTCTTCACAAAGTAAATGATTCAGGAAAAAAAACCTTGAAAGAATTGGCCCCATAATACTTTTATTAGACAGTCTGGACAGTTTAACAACTTTCTAAACAAAAAGGATCCTAATAAAAGCAGAGACTCAACACAAGCTCCTGAGAGAGCACACAGACACAGACTCAGGAATAGGGTGCTTGTAGTTGAACTGAGAACACGTGAGAACTTTTCTTATTGTTATAATTTTATTAAATGTATAGATTATGTGCATAATGTAAATAAATAGTAAAATACTTCAATTACAATGTGAACTAACAGAGAGTAACTGCCACTAAGAAACCAGAATGATATTGTGAAAGAAATAACAAGCAAAATGTCACCAAAAATTAAGCCAACTCTACCATGCGGGTTTGAGCTTAAAGTCAGCCCTATTACATCACTTCCTCTCCTATTCACAGTGTCAGAACTCGTCTGCTCTGCTGAGCTACAGGTGACAGTTTGTCAACTCAAAGAGCCAATCAGAAATAAGCAAAGGTTCAGCTGGCTCAGCGTGCTTTGTGGGTGGGCAGAGAGGATGTTTGGGTGGGCAATGCCAACCCCCTCTCAACCCTCACCACCACCCACAGAGCAGGTGTTCTGACGAGCTGTGCTACCTTGTCGAAATGTGCTGCCATAGCGTACTGTTATATGTACAGTGCTTAAATAAAACAGTAGGTGAGATATAAGCTAAATGTAGTTTATCAGAAATGCTGTATAAGCAGGAGATATGCACAGCATAAATCTCCTAATTAAAAAATGATAAGGCAATTATGGTGATAAGAAATGTTTTATAGTTTTTTTTTAATTCAATGAGTCGTGTACAATTTGAATAATACATTTTTATAAATAATAACGGTAAATTAACTTAAAAGAGATTTATCACGTAAAATACCACATTTTTGGGTCTGAGCATGTGCAGAGCTGCAAAGTAGCATATTTCAACAAGGTAGCACAACTCGTCAGAACACCGGCCCTGGTTTTACTGCTGGCTGAGCATTAAACTTGAATCATTCAGATGTCCCACGATGTCAAACCTATTCACCAGGTTTCCTTCCTGTCAAATGATTCTGCGTGCAACTATTTATTTATTTAGATTATGAGTTTATTCTAGAGGGTGTAATAACCTTAAACAGGATTACTCACTGATCTGTTGTTATACACAACCATGATGTATCAAATTTTTTAAGTGTTTCTTTAACATTGCATTATTTTCAAGAACTGACCCTGTTCCTCATTTATTTAAATGTATTGCAGGCATCAGTTTCAGAATGAGATTTCCAAATAAAAGTTTGGAAATGTCGTACTATTTTTGTTGAAATACAGATCAAACCGGATTCAGAAATCTATTCATGGAATGCTTTTGGTAAAATCTCAAAAGCTCCTATGACAATAGAAGAGAGGGAGTACTTACTGAACATTCTTCTCAACAGGTAGGTCACAACGCTGACAAAAAGTCCGAGTCCTGCAGCCAGTAGAATCCAGAGAAACATGGTGTTTCCACTTCTGCAATGAATGAAGACACATGATATGATTAAACTAGCATTGCTTACACATCCTGGGCACATTTAACCTGAAGGAAACACATCTTTGTTTTTCTTTAAGTGAATTACTTGTTTTGCTTTGTTTTGCTTTTGCTCGAGTCATTTACTCTGTCAGAAGTCACTGCAGAAAAGGAGGCTGTTCTTCTGTTAAAAGCAAACGAAGGGAAGGTGTGAAATTCAGTGGTTTTTAAAGGTAAATGTCACATAATGAAGGTCATTACTTACTGTGTAGTCCCTGATTTTCTTGTCGTAGCTGTAGAACATGTAAGACAAATTACACAAATGAATTACAGTATTTTAATGATTTTGCAACACACAAAATAGTCACTTGGCTTTAGAATTCAAGAAAATTTACAGTAGGACGGTCAGCAGATATGGGCAGTGTTTCTGATAAATGTGATCTTACTTGTAGGTCTTTCAGTGACAGTGAGGTGAACAGTAACTCCCACTTCTCCTGCACTGAACCAGTACCAGCCAGCATCACTCTTCTTCAGTCCACTCATCTCCACACTGACCATTTACATTTATGCATTTGGCAGACACTTTTATGCAAAGCGACTTACAAAAGAGGATCTAACATTCGAACTACAGCACAAATTATACAAAATACCTTACATTAAGTGCAATATGCCAGGACGTAATAAGTGCATTAAAGAGAGACATTCAGTGCAAAAGATACTCTCGGAAGAGCTGGGTTTTCAATGATTTCTTGAATGCAGAGAGGGTTTCTGTTGCTCTGATGGTGCTTGGAAGCTCGTTCCACCAGCGTGGTACCAGAGATGAGAATAGCCTCAACTGACCTGTTATTATAGATATTTTATTTAAAAAATTCGAAATGAATGACTGTGAGAGTTCATTATTCTTATTTCTGTTTTTCTCAAATCCTTCACTTACCGGAGCAGGAATAAAGGGAGAAGGTTAATCCTGATTTGTGGAACAGGCCGTGTCCAGAAACCTTAATTTTTGCTGTTTCCCTGTTCCTAAGTACGGAGTCTGAACACTGGAGGAGCTTCCAGTGAAGGACACATCAGTGTACACTGCCCAAAAAAGTTACACATTTCAGTTTTACCTAACCGTGTTCACAACAGAGAGGGTGGTCAACCACGAGCACATGGTTCAACCAAGCTTTATATTCTGGTTTGTGTGTGTGTGTGTGTTTGTGTGTGTTATTACAGTCATTGTTGGATCACAGTGCTGCAGTTTGTCTCATTTCTCTTTTCCAGTCAAACGCCCTTGAGTGCCCTCTATCGGCCGTTAGTGCAGCCTTCACTGAGAGCGACAATGACCCAGGATCAGCACAGATCTATTACACAAAACCCTTTAAGAAGGAAAGTCATTTTTGTTTACAACCTTTTGACATTGCGAAGGGAGAGGTATTAACATGTAAATACTTTGTTTGTCCTTTTCTATATAGGTTTTTATGGTGCTGATGTTATCAAAGTGTAGACTTTAAGAAGAATTTCAAGACACGGGGCTCGTTTCCTCGATTCCTCAACAATTCTCTGGTTATAGAGAGGGAGAGTAAGAAATGAGGGGAAGGACAGGGGGACTAGCAAACATTTCTGTTCTATGACTTAAAACAACCTGAATCTTTTTATACTTCAGTGTTTTATAGTCTGCTGCTGCCCCCTGTTGGTGAGTTGGAACCGTTACAGCCGGAAAGTAATCTGGAGTTGAAAAAAGTGCAACCCTGCACTGATCCACAGTCAGTAGCAGCAAGTGCTGAAATGAGGAAGAGCTCTGAAATAGAGCTGCTTCAATCAGAATATGAAATTTTACTCATTGAGAAAGTATTTGTCTCTGGAGACTCTTACAGAAAGATGCACATTTACTCCCTCATGAGTTCTTTAATTCTCTCTGTGTTCTTCCTCTACATCTCAGGTAAGATCAATGCTGCATCATTCCTGTGCACTGGAGGTGTGTTCTTCACTCTCTCACTGCTTTAAATACACTTTGATTAACTCACCTGCTCCAGGGTGCAGAGTGGATACTGAATAATAACATTTAGGACGAGGGTGAAATGTGTTTGCTCAGTTATGACCAGTTTATTCCTCTGATATAGTTCTGAAGCAGTTCCTGAGTCGGAGTAACACTGTTGTACCATTTGACTTCTTCTCTGTAGAGTCTGAGAGTGTGAAGACACTGAGGAATGTAACTGTAAAAAGAGGAGGATCTCTCACTATTCCATGTTTTTATGATGAACAATACAAATCAAACCCTAAATACTGGTGTAAGGGGTATTACTGGAGTTCCTGTGGAATAGTAGCCCGTACAAACACAAGTGGAAAAATACATCAGTCACTGATTATCCGACCCAGAATATGTTTACTGTGGAACTCAACAGTCTCCAAGATTCTGGCTATCTCTGTAGAACCTGTTCACTGTAACTTAAAGCTTGTTTGATGGAGGACGTGTTTACAGCACTCATTCTCTGCCTCTTTATTCAGATCCTGCTGTGTCTGTGATAAACAGCAGAGTGAGTGGTCAGGAAGGGGGCAGTGTCAGTGTCTCTACAGAACTGATTATAAGAATAAACAGAAGCAGTGGTGCAGATTTAGAGACTGGAGCTGCTTAACATCCCAGAATTCAGCAATGCAGATCAGTGATGATGGGAGAGGAGCGGTCAGTGTGGAGATGAGTGGACTGAAGAAGAGTGATGCTGGCTGGTACTGGTTCAGTGCAGGAGAAGTGGGAGTTACTGTTCACCTCACTGTCACTGAAAGACCTACAAGTAAGATCACATCTATCAGAACATATCTGTTGACCGCCCTGCTGTCACTGTGTCACTGGCACAGTTTATTTCTTCTTTTCAACAGCAACAACAGCTTTGAGTTCTGTCTCTACGTCTGAGAAAACCAACATCAATGAGACCACATTGGGTATGATCACAAAGCATGTTAGAAATAAACCAATTAAATACATTGGCACTAACCCTGACCTTCTACAACATTTACGAACAGAAACATGGCAGTAGAATTGATCTGTTGTTGTAATACAACTGAATAATAACACATTTCTTCTGTATTTCATACCTGAGCCCAATATTGATTTATTAAACATGTTTGTTAATGCTGTCTTTCACACTGAGTCTAAAACTAACAGACAGGAACACTGCTAGAAAAATAAAAAATAATAAAATTTCTTTATCTTCAGGATATCAATAGTCTGTTATATTGTGTCTTCATTGAGCCTTTCAGATTTTTGAGACACTTTGAAAATAAAAAGATAATATCCACGGAAAGAAGCTAAACGTGTATTTTTTCCATGGTGTGGAAGTTGTGTTCTACTGCACCATTTAAGGTGAAAGAGAAAATCCAAATGAATAGGCACAACACTTCATGAAAAATCTCTAAGGCTAACCTAGGATTGATAGCTGTGCTGGGAATGAGAGCAGAGAGATGGCAGTCTGTCCCCCAGTGACTGTGTGAGATGAGAATGTTAGGTAAAGAGCAGAGAAAATGTAAAATACAGCATTTGGGTTAGTATTTGATGTTTAATTTTGTGTGGAAAAAATCAAATGCTTCTGTGTTTTTCTAAGTGCTAATAAATACACAACCCAGAGAACAAATTTTTACACATTAACACACTTAAAGCATTGTTAAAGATTTTTTTGCTGAATTTAAAACACTGAATGTGGGGCATTTTAGGGGAAAAGTTTGTTAATGGCAACAGAGTCTGGTGAACTGAAAAAATGTGTGGTGAACGGAACAAATATATGTATATTTTGTTAATTTTAAAAGCAGATATTATTCAAACGTTAAAAAAAGTTGTAGCACAGAGTCTGTCTACAGCAAACACTCAAGAATAAATATTGATCAGGATGGAATACAGGCTGGACTCTGACGATGGCTAAAGATCTCTTATGATCTCAACACAGGAAGAATGAGTTTTCAGCAGTGCACATATTACATATTTACATTGATGTATGTAACATACATGTGGGTATACTACAGTGGTTAAAACACCTGCTAAGTTACACTGACCACTATGATGAGGATTCTTATTTTGACCTTTGAAATCACACAAATTTGACCTTTGAAGGGGATGCTTTGTTTTGTGTCTTGTTTGCCATTGATCTCTTCTGGCTGTTTGTTGAGAAATACAGCTGTGTACACCTGGAATCAACACAGACAGAAAAGCAACAATGAGCAGAAGCCTGAAAAGTGTTTAAGTGTTTAACAAACAAACAAAAAACCAACAAACAAAACAAAACATAATATAATGTGGTGTATTCTGCCTCACTTCTTATTTGGGCAAAATATTGCCGTACAGCATTTCATCACCTCCTCCAGCATCTGGTGAGAGCTGTAAAATGAGACAGATTTAGAAGTAAAAGAGGATATAAGCTTTTTCGGCAGCTAAAATCATGGTCAGACTAAGGAACTTCCATCAAAGTAACACTTACTGGACTCAGATACATGACGACATCTCACCTACTTCAGATTAAAATAGAGGTGTGATTCATAACAACAGCTTTATAAACGTTCACTTACAGGTTCATTCGTGGCCTCAGTGGCTACATTGCCGTAGATCACATCAGTTCCCAGAGTCACTTCGGACAAAGGCTGTGGACATTATTTACTCAGGATGAGAAAATCTAGTACTGATTCTGTAATAAAATCACGTTTATGTGTTTGTCGATATAAAAAATAAATACTTACCTTCTTTTTCTTAGACACAGTAGTGTACCTATCTGCATCTTCAGCTGTAGTGCTCTGTTTCATACAGACAGACACACGTATATATACACACACAGCACCAATGACAAAATCCACAATGATACACAATACTAATTACTGCACTATGTGTTTGAACACTAGAACTCAAACAACATGAAGCCACCCATCATTCACAACACTTACTGTGTAAATTGCTGAGTTACTGCTCCTCTCTGTGGTCTCTGCTTGATTTGCTTCTGAGAAATGGAATGAGTGGATCACATTAGGTAGGTGTAGGTGTAAAACTGTGTACATTTGGTTAAAAAGCCTGAGCCTATAAAGAAAATGTCAGACTTATACTTACTGGTATGTTTTCTTGATATGAAGCTTATGACACAGATCAGGAACAGCAGCAGTCCGAGGCCCACAGGTAGTAGAGTCCAGATAAGCTTTGAGTTTCCATTGCTGCAGTGAATAAAGTCACATGACCTTTGTAAATTGTTCATTAAAGAGACCCACAATGAAGCATGTAAAATTCATTATCACACAATAACGCCTTAAAGCACTAACAGACTGACATTGGATATCCTTCATCTTATCCTGTGTATAATTACAACCACACAATAATATCATTTTCAGTGCACAAAAAATAAACATTTTTATATAATGTATGAAATACTTGCTCTTGTTGTCAGTTGAGTTATTTACATATTCAGAAGAATCTTCTGCAGAGGAGGCAGTTTTTACTGAAGAAAAAGCAGTTTTTTTGCTAGAAGTATAAGAAAACAATTACACAGAGGTGTGAATATACAGGGTGAGTCAAAATTCAAATTACACCCTTTTATTTTGTTTGATATTGCTACATGACCACGTTCCCATTGGAAAAACTTTTCCCCTTGATCCAATATGGCCGCCTTCAAGATGGTAGCCTTGTTCCGAACCTAGCCTAAAAGATAGGCTCCCTCACAAATTACTTGCTGGCGTATTCAGATAAAAGTGTGTCCTGCACCTTTTGACTCACCCTGTACAACAGGCTTTAAAGGCTAACTAAAGGAGATTTAACTACACAAATGGTTTATTTGATGGAAAGACCAGCTACACTTTCCAAATGGCATCCAAACACTAGTCAAAACCAAGGAATATCTATCCATTCATTGTCTGTATCTACTTATCCAGTTTAGGGTCGCTGTGTGTCCAGGGCCTACCTGGAAGCACTGGGCACAAAGGGGTAATACATCCTGGACCGGGTGGCAGTCCTTCAGAGGGCGACACACACTCACACCTATGGACACTTTTGAGTAGTTGATCCACCTACTATTGTGTGTTTTTGAGAGAGGACACTAGAGCACCTGAGGAAACCCACAGAGACACGGGGAGAACACACCAACTCTTCACAGACATTCACCCAAAGCAGGTCTTGAACCCACAATCTGTGATAGAAACGCTAACTGTTGCACCACCATACTGCCCAAATCAAGGAACACTCTAAGCTAATGTAAGATACACCCATAGATTACTCAGGCCTTCAGCAATGCACACACAGTCCACAGGGCAATTCATAATGGAGCATTATGCAATATATAAGGTTAGACATGTTAAAGTGGAATTTCTTTTCTAGAACTAATAATCTAATATCAGAATCAGACCTCACTAATATTCCTGTAACTAAAGGCAATCATGTTTTTACAGCAATGTTCTCTCTAGTGTAAAGCCTTCCTAAAACATAGTTCCTCCAGAAATTAGTCTCTGACCTAAGGCTGTTAGAGCTTGCACTGCCATATAAGAAGAACATTTATATTTTGTATATGTTTCTTACTTCATTTCACACTTGGTTGACACTTGTACGTCTTAGGGAAGTGTTGTTTTTCAGAAAATACCATTGCAGTTCTGCAAAAAAGCACAGGGCAAAGGTATGCTACACTGAAGTGTGAAAGTGTAGCGGAACTTCACTACTCACTAATTTGCTGTTGTTGGGGGTCCATTTTTAGTCGTTGTAACACCTAGAAAAACAAATATTAATTGTTGTAATTTTAATTAATTTAATCAATTCTAACACAAGATTGTGATCATACCTGATGTGGTCTCACTGATACTGGTTTTCACAGTTGAGGATATTGTAGTCACAGCTGTAGTTGCTGTTGAAAATAAGAAATGACATTATTCAAGGCCAGATGTGTGTCATAAGAGATCTACAGATATACATCCATTGCTGTCTGGGTATGGGCAGTGTTTCAGATGCAAATAATCTTACTTGTAGGTCTTTCAGTGACAGTGAGGTGAACAGTAACTCCCACTTCTCCTGCACTGAACCAGTACCAGCCAGCATCACTCTTCTTCAGTCCACTCATCTCCACACTGACCGCTCCTCTCCCATCATCACTGATCTGCACTGATGAATTCTGGGATGTTAAGCAGCTCCAGTCTCTAAATCTGCACCACTGCTTCTGTTTATTCTTATAATCAGTTCTGTAGAGACACTGGACACTGACACTGCCCCCTTCCTGACCACTCACTCTGCTGTTTATCACAGACACAGCAGGATCTGAATAAAGAGGCAGAGAATGAGTGCTGTAAACACGTCCTCCATCAAACAAGCTTTAAGTTACAGTGAACAGATTCTACTTCACACAGAGAGACTTCTTACCTGCACTGACCGTCAGGGACAAATAATCACTGTCATCTGAACCGCCTTTGATTTCCACAGCGCACCAATAATCTCCAGAGTCAGAGTTTCGGAGACTGTTGAGTTCCACAGTAAACATATTCTGGGTCGGATAATCAGTGACTGATGTTCTTCCACTTGTGTTTGTACGGGCTACTATTTCACAGATGCTCCAGTACTTCCCCTTACACCAGTATTTAGGGTTTGATTTGTATTTTTCATCATAAAAACATGGAATAGTGAGAGATCCTCCACTTTTTACAGCTAAATTTTTCAGGGTCTTCACACTCTCAGACTCTACAGAGAAGAAGTCAAATGGTACAACAGTGTTACTCCGACTCAGGAACTGCTTCAGAACTATATCAGAGGAATAAACTGGTCATAACTGAGCAAACACATTTCACCCTCGTCCTAAATGTTATTATTCAGTATCCACTCTGCACCCTGGAGCAGGTGAGTTAATCAAAGTGTATTTAAAGCAGTGAGAGAGTGAAGAACACACCTCCAGTGCACAGGAATGATGCAGCATTGATCTTACCTGAGATGTAGAGGAAGAACACAGAGAGAATTAAAGAACTCATGAGGGAGTAGAAGTGCATCTTTCTGTAAGAGGCTCCAGAGACAAATACTCTTCCTGCCTCTGAGTGAAGTACATTTGACTGAAGTGTTCTTCCTGTTTCTGACCCTCTCTTACTCTGAATTGGTTCTGATTGGTTAAAAATATATATATTGATTTATTATTATGTGAATTAAAAAAGAGAATAAATCAAATATAATTCAGGTTTAAACTGGTTTAAAGTGTTAACCTAGTTCTGATCTAGATATTTTATTTAAAAAATTCGAAATGAATGACTGTGAGAGTTCATTATTCTTATTTCTGTTTTTCTCAAATCCTTCACTTACCGGAGCAGGAATAAAGGGAGAAGGTTAATCCTGATTTGTGGAACAGGCCGTGTCCAGAAACCTTAATTTTTGCTGTTTCCCTGTTCCTAAGTACGGAGTCTGAACACTGGAGGAGCTTCCAGTGAAGGACACATCAGTGTACACTGCCCAAAAAAAGTTACACATTTCAGTTTTACCTAACTGTGTTCACAACAGAGAGGGTGGTCAACCACGAGCACATGGCTCAACCAAGCTTTATGTTCTGGTTTGTGTGTGTGTGTGTGTGTGTGTGTGTGTGTGTGTTATTACAGTCATTGCTGGATCACAGTGCTGCAGTTTGTCTCATTTCTCTTTTCCAGTCAAACGCCCTTGAGTGCCCTCTATCGGCCGTTAGTGCAGCCTTCACTGAGAGCGACAATGACCCAGGATCAGCACAGATCTATTACACAAAACCGTTTAAGAAGGAAAGTCATTTTTGTTTACAACCTTTTGACATTGCGAAGGGAGAGGTATTAACATGTAAATACTTTGTTTGTCCTTTTCTATATAGGTTTTTATGGTGCTGATGTTATCAAAGTGTAGACTTTAAGAAGAATTTCAAGACACGGGGCTCGTTTCCTCGATTCCTCAACAATTCTCTGGTTATAGAGAGGGAGAGTAAGAAATGAGGGGAAGGACAGGGGGACTAGCAAACATTTCTGTTCTATGACTTAAAACAACCTGAATCTTTTTGTACCTCAGTGTTTTATAGTCTGCTGCTGCCCCCTGTTGGTGAGTTGGAACCGTTGCAGCTGCAAAGTAATTTGGAGTTGAAAAAAGTACAACCCTGCACTGATCCACAGTCAGTAGCAGCAAGTGCTGAAATGAGGAAGAGCTCTGAAATAGAGCTGCTTCAATCAGAATATGATATTTCACTCATTGAGAAAGTATTTCTCTCTGGAGACACTAACAGGCAGATGCACATTTACTCCTTCAGGAGTTCTTTAATTCTCTCTGTGTTCTTCCTCTACATCTCAGGTAAGATCAATGCTGCATCATTCCTGTGCACTGGAGGTGTGTTCTTCACTCTCTCACTGCTTTAAATACACTTTGATTAACTCACCTGCTCCAGGGTGCAGAGTGGATACTGAATAATAACATTTAGGACGAGGGTGAAATGTGTTTGCTCAGTTATGACCAGTTTATTCCTCTGATATAGTTCTGAAGCAGTTTTTTTTCAGTCTTTCACTGATTTAAATGTGCTTCATAAACATTTTATTGCAGTGTTGCTTCAGTCTAACAGACCCATACTCTTCACTGTGAAATGACACTGATGTGGTTTTACAAATAAATAAAGGGTTAATAGTAAAAGAAGTGTGAATAAAGCTACTGGAGGGTTGTAGATTGTACTTCTTAATTTACATATTTCTGCACAAGCCTGGTTCCCCTTTGTACACTCCTGCAAAAATATTTTTTCTCATGTTGAAATTTATTACTATTATGACTGTCTGTGAGGAGTTGGTGTGTTCTCCCCGTGTCTGCGTGGGTTTCCTCTGGGTGCTCCGGTTTCCTCCCACAGTCCAAAAACACACGTTGGTAGGTAGATTGGCGACTCAAAAGTGTCCGCAGGTGTGAGTGAATGTGAGTGTGTGTGTCTGTGTTGCCCTGTGAAGGACTGGCGCCCCCTCCAGGGTGTATTCCTGCCTTGCGCCCAATGATTCCAGGTAGGCTCTGGACCCACCGCGACCCCGAAATGGATAAGCGCTTACAGATAATGAATGAATGAATGAATCCATCCATTATCTGTAACCGCTTATCCAATTTTAGGGTCGCGGGGGGTCCAGAGCCTACCTGGAATCATCGGGCGCAAGGCAGGAATACACCCTGGAGGGGACGCCAGTCCTTCACAGGGCAACACAGACACACACACATTCACTCACACCTACGGACACTTTCGAGTCGCCAATCCACCTGCAACATGTGTTTTTGGACTGTGGGAGGAAACCGGAGCACCCGGAGGAAACCCACGCGGACAACACACCAACTCCTCACAGACAGTCACCCGGAGCTGGAATCGAACCCACAACCTCCAGGCCCCTGGAGCTGTCTGACTGCGACACTACCTGCTGCGCCACCGTGCCGCCCTGAATGAATGAATGAATGAATGAATGAATGAATATTATTATTATTATTATTATTATTTGGTATTACAGTGATCTACAGAGGGACGTCATAACACATTTTCTAAAAAGAAGTATCTGTAAAGCAGTTCTGTCACCAATAGAGTCACAGTGGCAGAATACATGAGGTGAGCAAATTAAACTGGAGGTTTAATAGTTTGAAACATGAGATTTGTCATGATGAAAGTATAATGTGTGTGTGTGTGTGTTGTCCTGTTACTGTTTTTAACAAAGTACTGTGTAAATGACTATAAATATATATACTCTATTTATGTAACTCAATAACAATCTACAGACTATCACACAACGTCTCATCATGTTCGTACAGTGAAATTAAATATATTTTATCTTAATAGAGAGCAGTCTTTCACCAATCAGTCATAAATTTATGAACACATTCCTGTTTCTGCACTCTGTCCATACTCTCAGCTTAACTGATCACACAGGACCTTTAGTCACTCATAGGTGTTTGCCACTTTTTACCCTATTTTCCCAATAGCAGTGACCCCACAAGTCCACCACAGATCGGGTGTGATTTTGGTGTCAAGATCGCTTTCAAGAGGCTACTCAGGGGCTGTGATGACTGCTATGCTGTCTTTGGCCACTAGAGAGAGGCAAAGGTTTACTCCCCAGTAATTGCGTTCATCACCCAACACCTGATCACTGCCTTATTTGAGAGCTTCTTACAATCGTTATCGTGCTTTTGTTGCCTACAAAGACTGTAATTTTGGGAGGTAACTTTTTGTTTTACACTCCTAGCGCCTTTTCTCTCTTGGGAAGATAACAAAACCAAAAATTAAACAAAGAGTGTATATTATTTAATAGCCTGGACTTTTGTTTGTGAAAGTAGGTCTTTAAAGAGTTTTATTTCTCTTTTGCTGTCTGGTTTTGATCCAGTCAGTTTGCTTTCTCCGCAGTTTTACGTCTCATCTAGTTAGTTGCATGTGTCTGAAATTTTGAGTAGTGCAGCTTTCTGGCTCACTTTAACACATCCACACGTAGTATTTAGTTCTATTTGAAACTTACAGTCTGTTCTACACTAATTATTGCCTCTGGGTGGTGGCTTACGATTTGCCTCAGTTTTAAAAACCTGAGTTCCATCCCACCGCATTGTGACACATTCATTACAGGACCACGAACAAAGAACAAAAGGTAAGGGAATTTGTGATTGGTAGATTATTTCTTTGTTGTAACAAAGCTTCTTGGCAATAAATCTGATAACGTTGGAAAGCCTGTTAATTTCCCTTTTTAAATTGTGCCACATTTGTAAGGTACATGCATTTGTGGGATGAGCAGTAGAGCTGAGTGTGCGGGTTGCGCCCAAATCTCCCCAAGAGAAAAGGCACTGGGAGTGTAAGAAAAGAGGCTAAAGAGACCGTACTAAGGTTACCTTCTCAAAATGACAGTCTTTGTAGGCAACCAAGGCTAAGCACGAAAGCGGTTGTAAGCAGCCCTTAAATAGGGAAATGATCAGGTGTTGGGTGATGAACGCAATTACTGGGGAGTAGACCTGTGTCTCCCTCTAGTGGACAAAGACAGCATAGCAGTCAGCCCAGCCTCTGAGTAGCCTCTTGAAAGAAATCTTTACGAGGGCAGCGCCCCCGCCACCAAAATAATACTCGCTCCTTGGTGGTCTTCTGGGATCTCTATTATAGGACAAATAGGGTAAAAAAGTGGCAAACAACCTATGTGTAACTAATACGATTTTTGGCGATTTTGGCAGAGAAGATTTGGCAAATTGTTCATGGGCGCAACCCATACTCAGCTCTACTGCTCATCCCACAAACGCATGTTCCTTACAAATGTGGCTCCATTTAGGGAAATTAACAGGCTTTTCAACGGTGTCAGAGTCATTGCCAAGAAGCATTGTTTCAATAAAGAGATAATCTACTAAACACAAATTACTTTTTGTGCTATGTTTATTTTGGTCTCTGTGTTAAATGAAGCTAAAAAGGGGAAAATGCCCCTGCTCCACTCACTAAATTACTGCTGGTTTTCTCACAGAAATTTAAAAACATTGTGATGCTGGGAGCACATTAACTTGTGAACAACAAATGTTCTTAATGTAGTGTTCTCTGAGGTGTTTGTACCTGAGTGTGGAAATCTCCAGAATAGCAGCAGCTGGACACAACAACATCGAGCCAAATCAACAGCCATCAAAACCTGCTTGTACTGTTACTTATATTTTGCTCTTTTGCACCTCACCTCTATTTCAAATCTCTCTGTTTTTCTGAATTCAGCTGCACTTCCCTTAACAGCTGTGTAGTTGCTGGTTGCAGTAGGTAAAGAGCAGAGAAGCTTTATGTAAATGATAGTATTTCAGTTGTTGAGTTTGGCACTCACTGTGTTCACATCTCAGGAGGAATAGAAAGCACACTTCTACACATTTACACACTTAATGTTAAACTTTGTTTAATGTAACATTTAAAGCACTAAATATGGGCTGTGAAACAGCACAACTTTCCCCAAATATGTTAAACTTAGCATTTAAAAAGCCTCAAGTACTGAATAAATATGTTAATAATATTTTATTAATTATTTTAAAAGCAAGTGTTAAAAAACGAGAAATGCACAAAGCTCACAGAATTTAAAACTAGAGTTGCAGAACAGAGGCAATGGGCCATTTACAGAAAACTGTTTCAAGTCCCTGCAGTGGTCAGAAGGAATAGAAGGTGATGACTATGGGCTCTCCTAAAATATGTGATGAATTAATGTATTCACCAATGCACATATTTACTTTAATATATGAAAACTACACATGGGTATATCATAGTAATCTTTACATCCACTTCACTGTACATTGTGATGTGAATACTTCTATTAAAGCTGTGAAATTACATGTTTTTTTTGGTGTTTTGTGATGAATTCTTTGATTTGTTTGAACTGAACTGCAGCATCCTTCTTCTTTGCAAATGATGTGGTCTGATATTTTGTTCAGAAATATAGCCACGCACAACTGCAATAAGCACAGAAACAACAGAAACATTTAGAACAATTCTAAAAAGTGTAATAAACTCATCAGATAATAAATTATACTGTATTTTGACTCACCTCTTACAGATTTTTACATCACTGCATCGTCCCCGGCAGCTGGAGAGAGTTGGAAAATGGAAACGCTTTAGAAATAAAAGGATCTCTCTGCTTGCTTTAAATCTAAACTGAAATCTAATTCATGACATTAAAGTCACTTACAGTTGTATTTTTGGAAGCTGAGACTACATTGACGTAGATAAAGTCAGTTTCCTGAGCTGCTGCAGATGAAGGCTGTGGATAGTTATTACTATTGATAAGTCAGTCTGATAATGTTTCAGTAATCATATACATTATTGAGGTGTCAACTGCAGAATCCTGTTACATTTTAATACTTAATTTGGATTTGACTTGTAAAATCCAAAACCTTTACAAAGTTCATGATTAAATTCACAATACACATTTCTCATGGATAGAGGTAACATTGTCTTCTCCATATATACATCACAGGCTCCCTGTAACTGCTAAGACAGAGCAGTACTTCACTAACTGCTTGGCCTTGCTCTTTCCCAATCCTACAATCTGTAGACCACTCACTCACACCTACAGACACTTTTATGAGTCCCAGTCCACCTACCAACGTGTGTTTTTGGATCGTGGGAAGAAAACAGAGCACCCAGAAGAAACCCATGCGGACACGGAGAACACACCAAACTCCTCACACACAGTCACCCGGAGCAGGACTTGAACCCACAACCTGTGACTGTGTCACTACCTGCTGCACCACCATGCCGCTCTTAGTCTGATGCCAGTGAGGAGCAATTACTATCAGAACTGGATCAAAGTTCATTCTAGTTACTGTCCTCTACCATACACCTGTAAATCAGAAAAAGCTGGCACTGGGTGGAGAATTCAAAATAAGAACAAAGTAATTTTTAAATTTGCACAGACTTTGTGAACAAAAGATCCATGTTTTAGTTTCTACCATTTCATGCATCCACTCTGTGATTAGGGCATTTTAGGGAGAGTATAGAGGGACAAGAATTGTTTTTAAGAGTGGATATAACCACTCTTTTTTTAGCATTAACTTTGTTCTAGCATTAACTTTAATTCTAAAAGATGCAAACTGCTGCCTCCTAGAAGAGATCTTTTTAAGGACGTCAATGCTCATTTCAACAAGACAACGCTCAAAGCCACAGCTGTGAAAGAAGAAGGTGCAGGGGCTGACTTGGCCTTCTTTTAAACTGATCTGTTCCCAAAAGAGAATGTGTGACACATTCTGAAACACAAGAAAAGACAAGCAAGATCTATATACTGCTGCATAGGCTTAGATTGGTTTGCAGGAAACACAAAACCAACACCTGAAACAATTTACCACAAGGTGTCATTTACTGCATGTATTTCAGCTGTTGTGGAAGAGAAAGGCAGATTTCTGAAGTTGTGAACACTTTGCTGTCAAACCTTTTTCTATAATCTGTTGTAGCATTTAAATTAGTTTATTTTGAAAACACAACATATTTAATTAGGTATAATATGAAATAATGTGCTTTTTTAATGGTTTTTCAGTGTAAAACAGGCCAAAGATAATTTATAGAATCATTCTGGCTTTTTCTCAAAAAACATGCATAAAACCACAATAACAGAAAAAAACACGATACAATAAAGTCAGACACCTTTCTCAGTCTCTGAATGTTTCAGTGATAAACTAAATAAAGTTTAAAGGCAGATTAATGCTCTTACCTTCCTTTTATTGGGTTTCACCTTAGTGTATGTCTTTGAATCTTCAGATTGCTTTTACACACACACACACACACACAAACACAAACACACACACACACATACTGGTTTCCATGGTTGATGGGGACCAGCTTTTTGAACATCACTTGTGGGGACCACCCTTTCTAAAGGTCCTAGGGGTATGAAAAAAATCAGGTACACTAACTATAGCTTTGTGAGCATATACACGACTTTAAACTTCAGAAAAGTTGAAGTATCTGCTCTGATCTGTTCTGATCGTGCTAAATGGGGACCTCAAAAATATCAAGTCAACATAACTGATGGGGACCTCATATACATATCATTTGCATAATTCACACAGATTTCCATTTGACTTGTGGGGACCTTGTAACAAAATGTTATTAATGAAAATTCACATGCTTTAAGATAGCAAATGCTAAGAATAATGCATTGTTCAAATATCAAATGCATCAGAAAACATTTTTTTAAATATTTAATATTAAAAAATTGTAAATTGAAAGAAAATTTGCAATATTTGCAACAATAGTTACATGTTGCTTAGTTGGTCATTTGTAGAAATGTAGCATGAAGTCAGCAAATGGTGTTAGTGATAGAATGCATCACTCATGTAATCATTTTAATCACATTGCAGAATTTGCTTTGATTAATACTGATTTAATAGGAATACATCTATTAAAGATATTATTGAAAGATAAATCATTGAAAGAGTAGTGAATTACTGTCTAAATTGTTTCCACCATGTGCAAACCTTTTATTTTCTACTGCGAGAACAACTGTTTCTGAAATTTAATATTTTTAAACCAGATTTTAACCATTACTCACATGACACTTAACACTATAATAAAACTACTACTAACTAATTTAACTTAAGCACATTAAACTCACGTTTAAATAGCAGAATTCACCTTTTAATTTTCAAATTTTCAATTCAAATTTGGAAGCAACAATTAAACTCTGTGCCTGGCAAAAATAAAAGGATATTCTTCTTACAACAAACAGCAAAAAAAAGTGCTACATTTAAATGCATGGTATTTTAATTATTATTAAAAACTATTTGAAGTAAAATCCAAATGCTTTTTAAAAGTTAGGAAATGTGCAGTGTGCGTTTCTGCGACGTGTATGTAAACAAATAAATGCCATACCAGATACTTCATGATCTCCACACTATTTATTCTGAAATTTCCTTTTGTAGACTGTAATTGAATTATGAAGGTAGAATTTCCGGTTCTGCCAGCCTCGGTTTTAAAGAGCGTCACGTTCAGCCCATAAACACTTCTCACAGTTTGATGGTACAATACAAGATGAGATGAACAGATTGTCCTTTCTGCTATCTGTACATCTGTCTGTTGCCAAAGTGTTTTCTTCTTCCAAGAGACTTTCAGTACCTGAAAGAGGTCAGATCAGAATTGTAATTGCAAGTAGTTGTAGAGATATGACTAGATAGAACTGTAGACTGGTGGCTGGATATAATGGTTGAATAAGAGATGGCAAAAAATATGGAGTATCAATGTTGATCAAATGCAAAGAGAAATATGGATCAGTATACATGTGAATTAACACATGGAAGACTGCAGGTGAGCACAGCTGACATTTAGGCACAGGAGTGCATGTCTGTATACCTGTGAATTAGAAACAGAGAAATATGGGTCAGTATGGCTGTTGATTAGACACTGATCAGAGAGAATCTGTACTGTTTTGAATTAAGCACACAGAAGAGTACAGGTCAGTATGGCTGTGGATTAGACACAGAGGAATGTGGGCCAGTGTGGCTATGGGCTGGACAGGAAGGACTGCAGGTCAGTCTGGCTGTGGATTAGACACACAGAAGAGTGCAGGTCAGTATGGCTGTGGATTAGACACAGAGGAATGTGGGCCAGTGTGGCTATGGGCTGGACAGGAAGGACTGTGGGCCAATATGGCTGTGGATTAGACACACAGAAGAGTGCAAGTCAGTCTGACTGTGGATTAGACACAGAGGACTACAGGTCAGTGTGGCTTTGGATTAGACACAAAGGACTGAGTGTCAGGCCTACAGTACCGAGAGACCAGCAAAGAATTTAGGTAGATGATATAGTGCAGCGCTAAACGATACAGGACAAGTTGTGGGACTAAAAGCTGAACTGCTGAAGGCTGTGTTTGACAGGAAAGCTGAAATTGTGGTGTCTGCAGTTTGGCTTACTGCTTCGTATTAGGTGGCCAAGTGGCTAGGGATGCCGCAGTGTTTAAGTAGTGTGGCATGGTATGGGAGAGGGGTACTGGAGCTACCACTCAAGTTTAGTTGAAGAATTTAAATGTGCTAAGGTGAGTCGTGAGATGATTTTGTCAGGATTGAAAGATGCAGTGGTAAAAGCAGCAGCGCAAATCATTAAAGCAGGAAGGAAGTGGAATCCAAAAGTGGCCGTCCAGGTAGCCAGGAGCTCATTAGATCTAAAGGATGTGATTGGCCAAGTACAATGCGGAAGACCAGGCCTTGGGTCAGGTGATTCATGGAAAGCTTTTAGTAAGGCCACATAACCAGAGAGAAGGCAAAGGATGACTAGTTTTATTTGTGAGCAGGAGGCGGCGGGGTGTGCAACAGTAGCGTCACTGCCTGCATTCACACTTCGAGAACAAAACAGGCCTTGTGGGGACCTTCATCACACAACAATACGGTTCCTTATGGGGACCTGTCTCACACATCAATACGATACCTTAAGGGGACCGATTCTGTGTTATAGCTCTCATAGATTCTACCCACACACTGACTGAAGGAAAGTGTGTTGTGGGGACGACGTAAGTGTCCAGAATAGAGTGACAATTTACCAAGAAAATAGCCTCAGTGGAGGATAAAATCTGCCCTCCTCATTCCTCTACCTTTACCCTTCCAGGTGCAATACCGTAAACTGACTAGTGTAATAATTCACACTAAATATCATCACAAAAAGCTTCTTGCCTTTTTCTATCTGCCTTAAAAAACAACAAAAATAACAAAAACATGACAAAGACAGGCTGTAAAATTATATCAGAAGTGACTAACTTCATTGTACCGCTGAAGTGCTGCTGTTTGGATGAGTAGCATCATGCATTTTGGTCTCGGAGTGGAGAGAGGGACAGGAGTCATCCTCTGCCATGTTATTAGCTGCAATGCCAGTCGACTGAAAACACATATCATAAGGACAATATGTTAAAATACAAAAAACAGAAGAAACACATGGTCAATTCAAGCTCAATACTGCATAACATGCAAATAAACTGACCACTTGGTCATGTAACATATCTAAGATGAGTTGCCTGGCAACCTAGATCAGACATCAGAGACAAAAATTAAAATAATCATTAAAATACATTGTCCTGTCAAGCCAAGTTCTGTCTGCATTCACACTTCGAGAACAAAACAGGCCTTGTGGGGACCTTCATCACACAACAATACGGTTCCTTATGGGGACCGATTCTGTGTTATAGCTCTCATAGATTCTACTCACACACTGATTGAAGGAAAGTGTGTTGTGGGGACGACGTAAGTGTCCAGAATAGAGTAACAATTTACCAAGAAAATAGCCTCAGTGGAGGATAAAATCTGCCATCCTTATTCCTCTACCTTTACCCTTCCAGGTGCAATACCGTAAACTGACTAGTGTAATAATTCACACTAAAAATCATCACAAAAAGCTCCTTGCCTTTTTCTATCTGCCTTAAAAAACAACAAAAATAACAAAAACATGACAAAGACAGGCTGTAAAATTATATCAGAAGTGACTAACTTCATTGTACCGCTGAAGAAGTGCTGTTTGGATGAGTAGCATCATGCATCTGGGTCTCTGAGTGGAGAGAGGGACAGGAGTCATCCTCTGCCACGTTATTAGCTGCAATACTGGTCGACTGAAAACACATATCATAAGGACAATATGTTAAAATACAAAAAACAGAAGAAACACATGGTCAATTCAAGCTCAATACTGCATAACATGCAAATAAACTGACTACTTGGTCATGTAACATATCTAAGATGAGTTGCCTGGCAACCTAGATCAGACATCAGAGACAAAAATTAAAATAATCATTTAAATAAATTGTCCTGTCAAGCCAAGTTCTGTCTGCATTCACACTTCGAGAACAAAACAGGCCTTGTGGGGACCTTCATCACACAACAATACGGTTCCTTATGGGGACCTGTCTCACACATCAATACGATACCTTAAGAGGACCGATTCTGTGTTATAGCTCTCATAGATTCTACTCACACACTGATTGAAGGAAATTGTGTTGTGGGGACGACGTAAGTGTCCAGAATAGAGTGACAATTTACCAAGAAAATAGCCTCAGTGGAGGATAAAATCTGCCATCCTCATTCCTCTACCTTTACCCTTCCAGGTGCAATACCGTAAACTGACTAGTGTAATAATTCACACTAAATATCATCACAAAAACATGGTCAATTCAAGCTCAATAATGCATAACATGCAAATAAACTTACCACTTGGTCAAGTAACATATCTAAGATCAATTTTCAAATTAATTTAGATTTGAGTACAACTTTTACTGATTACGAATAGCTCCTGGTTGGACACTGGTACCTGCTGCTTAGTTTTCATGTTGTGCTCATCAGTCCAAGCCTTTAAATGTACATCTCCAGTGGCAGTTGTTTCTTCAGTTACCTGTGAACACACTGTTCTTAAATAATTTGCCTTCTGATTTTATAGGGATTGTATTTACTTAATTCTATGCAATATGATGCAGTATTTATTGTGTAATTTAGTCTGTAAACACTAAGACTTTTCCACCATAATTTGTAACATGTAAATTTATTTTTTTATTTTTTATTATTTATATAAGATATTAAATAAATAAGTCATTATTACTGCTGTGTTCTTTAACGTGTAACCAAACCTTCAGTAGCTTCTCAAAATATATGTGACTTTGATTTCCTGTTTAATAATAATAATAATACATTTTATTTCATAGGTGCCTTTCTGTCACACAAGGACACCTTACTAAGAGTACAAAGTAAACAATAAACATAAATAATACCGAAAAACACACAAGTATACAGTATTGGGAAAAAATAAACAATGCAACTGAGTCATTTTAAAGAAAATGCTATCTTAAAACAGGTGGGTTTTGAGTGAAGACTTGAATTGTGGGAGTGAGTTTATGTTCCGTATGTTGGAGGGTAAATTGTTCCAAAGCTGGGGAGCAGAGCGGCTGAAAGCTCTAATTCCCATGGAAGTGAGACGGGCAGGGGGAACAGTCAAGTGAATGGAGGAGGATCTGAGGGTGCGAGAGGGAGTTACAACATGGAGGAGATTGGAAAGATACGGTGGAGACAGATTGTGGATGGCCTTGAATGTTAACAGAAGGATCTTGTAATCAATGCGTAACTTGACCAGAAGCCAGTGGAGCTGTTGCAGAACAGGAGTGATGTGGTGGATGGAGGGGGTTCTAGTGATGATACGGGCAACTGAGTTCTGGACCAGTTGAAGCTTATGAAGAGATTTGTGGGTAATACCCAAAAGGAGGGAGTTGCAGTAATCAAGGCGGGAAGTGACAAGACTGTGGACAAGGATGGCAGTGGTATGGGGAGTAAGGGAGGGGTGGAGACGGTTGATGTTACTGAGATGAAAATAGGCAGACCGGGTAATGTTATTGATATGAGATTGAAAAGAAAGAGTACTGTCGAGGATGACACCCAGACTCTCTACTTGTGGGGAGGGGAGAAAAGAACAATTGTCAATGTTAAGAGAAAAGCTGTCAGTTTTGGATAATGTTGATTTAGTACCAATGAGAAGAACCTCAGTTTTCACTGTTTCGCTGTTGAGTTTAAGTAAATTTAGGGAAAGCCAAGATTTTATTTCCATTAAGCAGTCAGTAAGGGAGGGGGGAGGGAGGTTGGAAGTGGGCTTACAGGCCAGGTAGAGCTGGGTGTCATCCGCGTAACAGTGGAAATTGACGTTGGCCATATTGATATTGAAATATGACCAAGCGGAAGAATATAAATGATGAAGAGCACACCTGAAGTGACAGGAGAAGGGTGGGACGTGGAAGTTTTAAGCTGGATGTACTGAGTGCGGCTGGAGAGGTATGATTTGAACCAGTTTAGAGGGATCTGAGTGATACCAATGGAGGATAGTCTATTGAGTGTGGGGCGACAGATAGTTTCAAATGCTGCACTCAGGTCCAGGAGGATGAGGATGGAGAGTAAACCAGAATCAGTTGCCATTAGGAGGTCATTGGTGATTTCTATGAGAGCAGTTTCAGTGCTATGGAGAGGGCGGAAGCCAGATTGGAACTGTTCATACAGTTTGTTTTGAGATAGAAGAATATATAGTTGAGACCCTACTATTTTCTCAAGACTTTTGGAAATGAAGGGTAAATTTGAGATTGAAATTGTTAAGATCAGCACCAGGTTTTTTTAAGAATTGGAGTAATTACAGCAGTTTTAAAGGATGGAGGAACAGTTCCAGTGGAAAGAGAGGAGTGGATGATGGCAGAGATGAGAGAGACCAGAGAAGGAAGACAAGCTTTAACCAAAACTGTGGGGAGAGGGTCCAGCTGACATGTGGATGGCTTTGACTTACGGATGATATTTGAGATTTCTGAAGTGGAAGGAAGCTGAAAGAAGGAGAAAGAATGAGTGAGAGGAGGAAGTTCAGAGTTGATATGACCCTGCGGTGGACATATCTCCGGCGTGGCAGGCAAGTTATGTCCGGATGGGGCAGTAATGAAGCCGGCAGAAGTGCAGACAGGTGGTGAAAACGCAGCCGGAGAAGCTCGATAACAGTAGTGCAGCAGACCCACCAAGGGTTGATGAGTCAATGCCAAAAGAGCCCAGAGAAGCACCGAATATGAATCTTGCCGATTAACATTGTCGGGCAGCTTGGACAGGTGAGCAGAGGCAGGAGGGTCTTGATGGCCCGAGCAGAACAGGTAAGAAATAGTCCGTATACCCCAGTCAATGGAGTTGGGTAAATCGTTGATCTTGTTAAAAGATGATGGTTGATATTGTCTGATAAGAACAATCGCAAAGTCCTTTAGTCCGCTAAGCTAGACAACTACAAGTTTTAAAATTACCGGCGAGCAGTGGCAGCAAACCACACCAGCGTTCACTTTGTCCAGATGCCAGATGTTCCCAGATCTAATCCCTGTTTGTGTTGCGTTTCCTGTGTTAGATGATTGTTGTTTAACTCTGTGTCACTTAAAGTTGCAATCTGTGATCAGCCCCTAAGACAATCTTATACCACCTCATTGAAATTCTTTTTTAAGTGTCTTAATTTTTATTCTTATTGTGCATTTAATTGAAAGTGTAAGATTAATTAAACTGTATATTTGTAATAGTTTCAAATTTTAATTCATTGAACTACAATGTCTCATACATTCAATACATAGTGCAACACTGAGCCATATGGTACACTGTGTACTATGCAACATACTTGTTTTCGCCATGGGCAGTCTTCACCTCCATAGTCATAAGTGACGTCGTCTCCTCCTTTAATGTCATTCCCGGCAAAAAAAACAAAGGTGTGCATTCCCATTCTGGTCAATTTTCTTCATCCTGCAGTTTGGACGTCCATGGCCATTATTAACTAGTCGTCCAAATGATCCATCTCCTCTACAGGCATCGTTACTTATAAAGATAGAAACATAAAACAACTGTAACCCCTTTAAATAACAGATGAGAATCAAATGTAAAACAAAATCATCAAAGTCATATGATATTGTGTTATTAAAAACCAATGGGGTTGTCTACCTTGCAGCATGGAAATCATACCCTGAGGGTCTGACACCTCTGTCCTTTAATGGCTGTATAGTCTAGCTCCTGACTTATCTATCATGTCCGCCTTAAACACTTCAGGGTCACTATCTATTCAGCATATAGCTGTGAAATAAACTATGGAAGTTTCTGTTCTTGCTCTTAAAAGCGTAGTGAAATAAATGACACTGAAACTGACTTACATAATCAACATTGTCTACTCAGAAAACAGAAACTAAACTTAAATATCTTGCGCAATGCTAGCTAACGTTAGCTTTAAAGGTAGCACAGTTTCATCGCCCATAGCTGCTTGAAGCGAACTTATATCAGCTTTTCTTTATAAAACCACGAGGCTGAAATGGCGTCCTATCAACCCGTTTGGTTCGAATTCTTCCGTTCCACCTTAAACTGGCACAGCTTACTTTAAATGTCTATGCTTGATATGCTCTATGTTTAATTTCTTTGAATGTAAGCGTGGAAAGGTTTGTAGTTTTATGTGTTAACTATTCAAACGGCGCGACATAACTGCACCTTAATTTGTATTAAACAGAAAAATTCGAACAAAAAGCGAGTTAACAGGGCGCCATTTTCAGCCTCGAGCTCGGAGCAGGGCTGGCCTTTAAATCCATGAGGCGTCATACCGCTCTAAACAGCGCCTAAATACTCCACTGTTCTTTATGTAGTATATTTAACAGAGGCAGTGGACACTTACTGGACACCTTTCAGCACCTCACCGCCCCGCTGTGCTCTGACGGAGGTTTAGAACTCTAACTCGCTCCCTGGTTAATTGTGAAGGGACAGTCGGCGTCCGGCGCTGATTCAAATTAAAAGCCTCCAACACAATCCGCAGTCACGCAGAAAAATAGTGTTTCATATTTTAGTGTTAGTTTAAATGTAAACATTTGCAATTTAAACACATTTACAGACTTTTGATTTAAGTATTTAACAAGAAAAAATATATATATATATTATATAAAATATAACAAAAATATAAAATATATATATATTTTTTTTCTTGTTAAATACTTAAATCAAAAGTTTGTAAATGTGTTTAAATTGCAAATGTTTATATTTAAACTAACACTAAAATATGAAGCACTATTTTTTAAATTAAATGTATGATGTTTGTTTTTGTTTATTTAATCCCAGTCCACTCCCTCCCTCCTCACTTTCTTCTTTTTTTTTTACTCCCTTCGTCTTCACTCCCTCACTTAAACCATATACCAAGGGCAATGTTGTAGGGTAAAGATATTGCAGTGGCTCTTTAATTTACATAAACCCCTTCACATTGATTTGTGTGCTACTATATAGTATTAGTCATAATATTACTAAAGCTAGCTAGTTGGAAAATGTCGTAAAAAATAGCTAACTATTCATTCATTATTCATTCATTAATTATCTGTAACTGCTTATCCAGTTCAGGGTCGCGGTGGGTCCAGAGCCTACCTGATCTTGAAGATTAATTAGAGCTAACTAACCAAATCTGAGTTCTGAAAACTGGTTATAATGGTTATGTGCTTACCTTGTGCTTTACTTTCGCTCCTCGGCACTTGCTCTTAGCTCCTTAGATGGCATCCCCTGCAAATAATCTTCTTTCTTGTCCATCAAATTAATTGCCATGTTTTACACTGAAAATGTCTTCTGTCCAGATGAAATCATTCCTAATGGGGACCCGGAAGTGGGCGGTACCCGACCATATATGTAAGAAGTGTGTTTTCAGAGCATAGAGTGCAATGACAATGGGGACCTATAAGGGGGCGCTACCACACACTCACACTGACGGATAAACATGTGTTACGGGGAAACTCTAAAAACCACACGGGGCCACTATGGGCAGCTCCTACATTCGTTTAAAAGGGTTTTCCTTATGGGGACCTGATTTTTGGTCCCCATACCGCAAGAGGTCCCCACGACGTGACTGTGTAAACAGTTTTTTGTCCCCATACAGTGGGGTTTACCAGAACACACACACACACACACACACACCAGCCTTACTATTGTTTAAACAACCAAAATCATTTTACTGAGAAATGGGCTTCAAAACCTGCAAATCTAAAGCCAGAGAAGAACAGCAGTGACAGCACAAATATATGAGAGACACAGAAAAGCTGTAAATACTACATCAATATGTAATTTTAGCTGCATTTATAGCTAATAATCTTTAATAACAGGAAAAAAGAGAACAAAAACATGGCAAAGGAAAGCACACCAGCAAGATGCATAGCTCAAAAATAATAACTCTATCTGAGCAGGAGATCCAAGAGAATCAACAAGAGCACAAAAGAGCCACTTATCAGCATTAATACTGACTGTGTGAACTGTGGTGTCACTGATCCTCTCTCTGGTCTCGGCTGGATCTGTTTGTAGTTGGTGAAGTAGTGATGGAACGGAATAAAGTACATAATATAGAATAGAAAAGTTTATTATTATAAGCAGTGGTTAGTACAGTTTGAAATGTGTGGATTAAAATCAGAACAAATATTTGACTATTATCCTCATGAACATAGACTTTTGTAAATAAACTCCTAATAAATTCCCAATATAATTCCTGCAACATGTTTCAAAAAAGGTGGCAGTGAAATGTGTAGCATCATATGAAACGATTCATGTGCCATTAGGAATTTGGAAAGTTATATATTCTCATCATCAAAAAACAATGTTCCCAAAGAAGGGTCAGATTACAATGATGTTCTAAAGGAAAATAAAGAAAACCAGGAGCAATACATTATTAAGTATTTTGACTAATATGGGCAATATTTATTGAGCTACACATACAGAATCAGTGTCTCTCAGTATGCTAACGCTATGCCAGACTTCTCTGCATGGAACTGTAGAGATACCTAATGGTGTACTGCACCATCCCATGCCTGTAATCAGGGAAAAAGGTGATCTAGAATCATACGCTATCGCACCCCACACCATGACACCAGACCTTCTGGACATGTGATGCGTTCATCTTGGCACTGGCCACACTGGCTCCTTCATATGTGGCTAACAAATGCATCCAGAATAGGTTAAATTTAAGCAGAAAACCTCAACCTTTACATTAGGAATATTTCTTTAAAAGGTTTGTATTGACCAGTATCGATAGTACACTATGTTCACTGAGGAGAGCTTAGACACAAATGCAAGACCAGGATGCAAAGTGTTACAGATTAGTGCGTATTTATTAACAGCTTCATATAACCCTCCACCGTTGTTTGTAATTCTGTGTCTAACTAAGAAAACTATCAGGAAAAAAAACAAAATCCATCCAGACTCTGCAAATAGCGTATACGTCATTAGATGTCAAAACAAGCAAGAAAAACAACAGCAATAGAACCATTTCCCATTTTCTTTTACTCTGGCCACATTTATCCATTTTTAAAAATCGAGTCTTTCTCGTGTCTGTGTATCAGAAAGTTTGTTTAAATCATCACTACACAGGCAGACACGCTTCATGTGCGTATATGTTTCGAGTGTCTCTCTTATGAAAGACATGTACAATTTTGTCATGATAACGTGACCAAAAAAGAACGCGTTTACATGCTTCTCATGGTTTCCACCTTAAATCCGGGCATTACATATCCATAATAGGACTTACATCACACACTGTAGCTGACAACATAATATTTCTTTAGCTAGCTCTATCTAAACACACTCGAGTTTTTCTTCACAAAGTAAATGATTCAGGAAAAAAAAACCTTGAAAGAATTGGCCCCATAATACTTTTATTAGACAGTCTGGACAGTTTAACAACTTTCTAAACAGAAAGGATCCTAATAAAAGCAGAGACTCAACACAAGCTCCTGAGAGAGCACACAGACACAGACTCAGGAATAGGGTGCTTGTAGTTGAACTGAGAACACGTGAGAAGTTTTGTAGAAGAAGTTAATGTAAAAAAAATTGTAAAATACTTCAATTACAATGTGAACTAACAGAGAGTAACTGCCACTAAGAAACCAGAATGATTTTGTGAAAGAAATAACAAGTAAAATGTCACCAAAAATTAAGCCAACTCTACCATGCGGGTTTGAGCTTAAAGTCAGTCCTATTACATCACTTCCTCTCCTGTTCACAGTGTCACAGTTGGTCTACTCAAAGAGCCAATCAGAAATAAGCAAAGGTTCATCTGGCTCAGCGTGCTTTGTGGGTGGGCAGAGAGGATGTTTGGGTGGGCAATGCCAACCTCCACTCAACCCTCACCACCACCCACAGAGCAGGTGTTCTGACGAGCTGTGCTACCTTGTCGAAATGTGCTGCCATAGCGTACTGTTATATGTACAGTGCTTAAATAAAACAGTAGGTGAGACTCATATAAGCTAAATGTAGTTTATCAGAAATGCTGTATAAGCAGGAGATATGCACAGCATAAATCTCCTTATTAAAAAATGATAAGGCAATTATGGTGATAAGAAATATTTTATAGTTTTTTAATTCAATGAGTCGTGTACAATTTGAATAATACATTTTAATAAATAATAACGGTAAATTAACATAAAAGAGATTTATCACGTAAAATACCCCATTTTTGGGTCTGAGCATGTGCAGAGCTGCAAAGTAGCACATTTCAACAAGGTAGCACAACTCGTCAGAACACCGGCCCTGGTTTTACTGCTGGCTGAGCATTAAACTTGAATCATTCAGATGTCCCACGATGTCAAACCTATTCACCAGGTTTCCTTCCTGTCAAATGATTCTGCGTGCAACTATTTATTTATTTAGATTATGAGTTTATTCTAGAGGGTGTAATAACCTTAAACAGGATTACTCACTGATCTGTTGTTATACACAACCATGATGTATCAAATTTTTGAAGTGTTTCTTTATCACTGCTCTATTTTCTAGAACTGACCCTGTTCCACATTTATTATAATGTATTGCAGGCATCGGTTTCAGAATGAGATTTCCAGATAAAAGTTTGGAAATGTCGTACTATTTTTGTTGAAATACAGATCAAACCGGATTCAGAAATCTATTCATGGAATGCTTTTGGTAAAATCTCAAAAGCTCCTATGACAATAGAAGAGAGGGAGTACTTACTGAACATTCTTCTCAACAGGTAGGTCACAACGCTGACAAAAAGTCCGAGTCCTGCAGCCAGTAGAATCCAGAGAAACATGGTGTTTCCACTTCTGCAATGAATGAAGACACATGATATGATTAAACTAGCATTGCTTACACATCCTGGGCACATTTAACCTGAAGGAAACACATCTTTGTTTTTCTTTGAGTGAATTACTTGTTTTCATTTGGTCAGAAGTCACTGCAGAAAAGGAGGCTGTTCTTCTGTTAAAAGCAAACGAAGGGAAAGTGTGAAATTCAGCTGTTTTTAAAGGTAAATGTCACATAAGGAAGGTCATTACTTACAGTGTAGTCCCTGATTTTCTTGTCGTAGCTGTAGAACATGTAAGACCAATTACATAAATTAATTACAGTATTTTAATGATTTTGCAACACACAAAATAATCACTTTGGCTTTAGAATTCAAGAAAATTTACAGTAGGACGGTCAGCAGATATGGGCAATATTTCTGATAGATGTGATCTTACTTTTATGTCTTTCAGTGACAGTGAGGTGAACAGTAACTCCCACTTCTTCTTCTGCATTTGGGTTAATATGGCACTCACTGTGTTCACATTAGGAGGAATGTATGATGTTACTGTGGTGTGGAAAAATCAAATACTTTTGTGTTTTTAAGTGCTAATAAATACACAACCAAAATAATTTTGTTTACACAGTTAAAGCACAGTTACAGTTTATTGGCTGAACATATTGATAGAAAAGTATGTGGAATGCAACAGAGAAGATTGAAAAAGACTGGTCTACTAAAAAGAGTTCGCCTACAGAAAATACTTAGTAATACATACTGATCAGAGGATGGAATACAGGCTGGACTCTGAGTATGACTAATGATCTCTTATGATCTCAAAATAGGATGAATGCGTTTTCAGCAGTGCACATATGACATATTTACATTAACAAGGATTATTTTTTCAACCTTTGAAATCACACAAAAGGACATTATTTTGAGGTGAATACTTTGTTTTGTGTCTTCTTTGCTGTTGATCTCATGAGGTTGTTTGTTGACAAATACAGCTGAGTATAACTGGAATTGTTGTTTTCTGCAACTGTTGGAGATGGAGTACTGTAGATTTGCAGATACAGCCGCACTCAGTGTTATCCAGTTTACAAACTGTCCACACAAAATCTAATGTCCGTTTTTGTTTTTTAATGTGCATGTTAATTTAAATATAGGAGCTGCCCTTTACACGGTGGTGAAGCAGGAAGTGTCGCAGTCACACAGCTCCAGGGACCTGGAGGTTGTGGGTTCATGTCCACTCCTGATGACTGTCTTTGAGGAGTTTGGTGTGTACTCCTCGTTTCCGTGTGGATTTCCTCTGGGTGCTCCAGTTTCCTCTCACAGTCCAAAAACAAATTGGTAGTCGGATTGGTGACGCAAAAGTGTCTGTGGGTGTGAGTGAATATGTGAGTGTGTGTCACCCTTTGAAAGACTGGCACCTCCTCCAGTGTGTGTTCCTGCCTTCCACCCAGTGATTCCGGGTAGGCTCCGGACACACCGCGACCCTGAACTGGATTAGTGGTTACAGACAATGAATGAATGAATAATGATAATAATAATAATTATGTTGTGTGCATTTGCTTGATGAATGGACCAATAAAAATGCTTTTATGTTTCAGCGGTAAGTGAAAGAAAGAGGTTATGTGCCTCTTTCCCACCTACCAACCGGAGCACCCAGAGGAAACCCACGCAGACAACACACTAAACTCCTAACAGACAGTCACCCGGAATCAAACCCACAACCTCCAGGCCCCTGGGGCTGTGTGACTGCGACACTACCTGCTGCGCCACCGTGCCGCCCTATATAACAGCATGATAAATAATTATGATACTATACCCTGTAAAAGCATCATGACTCATTCTGATACTTACATGTTGATCATCATAAATACAACATATACATGATCATATAGATCATATGCCTTCCATACCACAGGGGCAGGTTGAATGACTCATGGTTCCATTCATAGTTCCTCAAAAACAACTAAACTAAATAGCATTTTATACACTTTAAATAGTTTTTGCTGTTTAAGATTATTTAAATATATTCACAATATTCTTAAAATGTTCAGAATAATCAAAATGTTCCAGTTAATGTTTTGCAGAGAATTTTCCTATCTTTTATATTACTTTTTATAAAATTTTAATCATGGATGTTTACGACACTGAACAGATTTACAGTGTATTTAAATCTTTAATATCATTAGCAGAACTGATTTATTGAATGAAGCTGATATTCCACAGCTTAGTGCTTCAATATTTACCAAGATTTTCCTAAATTTACTTCCGCTTTAAATGGTGCAGCATTTTGACATTTTAATCAGTGTTTAACTTTCACCTTCTGGGTACATTCTGGGGCTGAGGTGGCTTTTTATAGGAGACTGAATCCATTTTACATTCCTGTTCCCTATTTTAATATATCTTTCCATATATAATAATATAGCAAGTAAATTCTATACAATTTAAAGTGGAAGAGAAACATTAAATAATAAAAGTATTTTCTTCGTGTACACTCGGTGCTGATAATGTCTATATGTGTGTGTGTTATTGCAGGCGGGCAACATAACAGCTGCATTTCTCACAGTCACACACATTTATGGATTGCTCCACACGGGGACGCTATTGTGCAGCGCATCAATGACACTGTCAATGTTTGTGTGTTTTCTTTTTCTTTAGGTGAATTCCGCAGGCTGCGTAGTTTAAAATGGGTGTCTGAAACTGGCTGTAGGTAGAACTCGAAACTCGCAGATAGATGGACTGGTTGTGGAAAAGCATCCATGTGAGTGTGTGAGTGAGTGTGTGGTGCACTGTGATGAACTGGCGCTATGTCCAGAGTATGTTCCTGCCAGTGGCGATTGCTCTAAGACTGCAAGGGAAGCTCAGGTTCCCCTAAAATGTAAAAAAATAAGTGATAAAATATATACTGTTGTGTGTTGAAGATAAAAATGTTCTTTTGGACCGTTCTCAAAGTAATTAAAACTTAGAAAATATCAAAAAGGTCCAAAATACACCCTCCAGTCGAGTGAAGTTCAAAGCAAATCAAAGTATTTATTTAACAATACTGGATCCAGGAGAACTATACATCGAAAAGAATTTAATGCCCCTCCCAAGTAAAGCTCTGACCTCTCAAGTTCTGACTCCAACAGTTATACCCCATATGACGTATACCCTGTTGGTGAGGCGTTTTCTGGCTGATTAGCGTATATTAATATGCATAATTTCACGTGTTAGTACTCAGCTCTTCACGTGCAAGATTCAAGTGCATTCCGTGACCCCGAAGACATTCGTTATGGCCAGGCTGACAATGGGCCTTTTCTTCCCAAGACTCCTCTCCCGTACCCAAAATTTGGGGAGTCCTAAATGCACTTTCAAGGTCAACAACATGCTCCTACACTTCAGCCCTCCTGATCCAACACTATGATTAATGTCAGTGTGCTAAAAGCCTGGAGTGCACATCTGTTCAAGGTTAGACGTTTAAGAATTAAGAATGTGTAAATATCACGTGAGTTATCATGCCATAAAGTTAGTCATGCAGGATCAAAAAATGTTTAACTACATGTGTAAATGCTGGTTAGTCATTCATATAAATGTATATAAGGTACAAGATTTCACACAATGAGTATGTAGTTATAAATGCTAATTTTAACTAATCATCATTTAAGGATATTTGTCCACAAACACAAAGTAATAATATTGTTTCCCACGTCAGTGTACATGTCATTGAATAAATATGCACTACAACGCGATTAACTTTTGTTCGGAATCAGCTTCTTATCACTGGTAAAGACGCGGCTTTCCTCTCAATCATTGGCGCAGATTCACAGTGATTTAAACAGTGACGACGCTGAGCGTCCACAGAGTTCAATGGAGAAGCAGCGAAGTGCAGGGAAACGAGACGAGTGATTGGATAAAGGCTGGGCTTTGTCCCGCCCATCGGACGCTCAGCTTCTCTGGGGGTCTATGGGGCAGTGGGCTGGCCTCAGCTGGCCCGGACGCTCAGCTTCTGCATGATGATTGGATGATCTGTCTGAGGCTGAATCCCTTTTTGATTGACAGCGAAATGAGCGAATCAGCGACCCTTTGATGTAAAGATCCGAGGGAGCATTACATTTTCATTCTGTTCTGCGTTGAACCAGACTTTCTTACCGCAGTAAAGTTGGCTCAGCGTTCGATATTCGCCAGACATTCACCCACGAATATCCTGGTTATTAAAAAAAACAAAATGTACACGCCAAATGACTATTTCAGTGCAATTATTACATATTGTGAACTTATTCACACACACTGGCGTTCAATGTTTTTACTGCTGTAAGATGTGAAAATATCATTATGTGATTTACAGATGAGTTCTTTCTGGCGGAGAAGCGCTTTAGCGACGCAACTTCTTTTCAAAATAAAAGTCTTGGATATGAGCCATTTAAATATGTAAACCCTGTAACACACTTTTGAAAGCTGATTGAACATCAGCTTCCCTATGTGTTGTATGTAAACCTTGTAACAACTTTGTGAAAACAGATTATATGTCAGATTTTCTATATTTTCTGTTTCTGAACTAGGAAAAATGGGTTTCACAATTAAACGACATGACCCACGGACCCAATTTCAGTCCTATGATGTAGTACACCCAAGGACCAATACATTTCATGCTCATTTGGACATGTGAACCTTTTAAAAAATTTGTGAAATCAAATTCTATGTCAGATTTCCTATATTTTCTATGGGTTGATGGGTGTCACAATTCAATGACATGACCCACGGACCCAATTTCAGTCCTGTGATGAAGTACACCCAAGGACCAATAAATTTCATACTCATTTGGACTTGTGAACCTTGTAACAAATTTGTGAAAACACAATCTATCCGAGATTTCCTATATTTTCTGTTTCTGGACTAGGAAAGACGGGTTTCACAAATAAATGACATGACTCACAGCCCAAATTTCGGGCCTATGATGAAGTACACCCAAGGACCAATAAATTTCATACTCATTTGGACATGTGAACCTTGTAACAAATTTGTGAAATCAGATTTTATATGAGATTTTCTATATTTTCTGTTTTCGGACTAGGAAAGATGGGTTTCACAATTAAATGACATGACTCACAGCCCAAATTTCAGGCCTATGATGAAGTACACCCAAGGACCAATAAATTTCATACTCATTTGGACATGTGAACCTTGTAACAAATTTGTGAAAACAAATTCTATGTCAGATTTTCTATATTTTCTGTTTCTGAACTAGGAAAAATGGGTTTCACAATTAAACGACATGACCCACGGATCCAATTTCAGTCCTATGATGTAGTACACCCAAGGACCAATACATTTCATGCTCATTTGGACATGTGAACCTTTTAAAAAATTTGTGAAATCAAATTCTATGTCAGATTTCCTATATTTTCTATGGGTTGATGGGTTTCACAATTAAATGACATGACCCACGGACCCAATTTCAGTCCTGTGATGAAGTACACCCAAGGACCAATAAATTTCATACTCATTTGGACTTGTGAACCTTGTAACAAATTTGTGAAAACAGATACAATATGAGATTTCCTATATTTTCTGTTTCTGAACTAGGAAAGATGGGTTTCACAATTAAATGACATGACCCACAGACCCAATTTCGGGCCTATGATGTAGTACACCCAAGGACCAATAAATTTCATACTCATTTGGACTTGTGAACCTTGTAACAAATTTGTGAAAACACATTTTATATGAGATTTTCTATATTTTCTGTTTTCGGACTAGGAAAGATAGGTTTCACAATTAAATGACATGACCCACAGACCCAATTTCGGGCCTATGATGTAGTACACCCAAGGACCAATAAATTTCATACTCATTTGGACTTGTGAACCTTGTAACAAATTTGTGAAAACACATTTTATATGAGATTTTCTATATTTTCTGTTTTCGGACTAGGAAAGATAGGTTTCACAATTAAATGACATGACCCACAGACCCAATTTCGGGCCTATGATGTAGTACACCCAAGGACCAATAAATTTCATACTCATTTGGACTTGTGAACCTTGTAACAAATTTGTGAAAACACATTTTATATGAGATTTTCTATATTTTCTGTTTTCGGACTAGGAAAGATGGGGATCACAATTAAGTCTTCGAACTGCACATTTTATTTAGGTTGGTTGTAGATGCTCTAAAATATATATTTTTGAACATAAAATTATGCACTATCCTGCTGAACTACAGGAACTGTTATTTAACTATTTACATCAACACACACAGGGACATATTACACATCAGTGCAGTGTGGACAGTGCAGGTCCTGTCCAGTTTGAGAGAATGTCTCCCATTCTTCTGGTGTCATTGCCAGATGCCAATTTGTGTTGGAACCAGAAATTGCACACATTACACTGTATCAGCAGAGTATATATATAAAAAAAAAAAAGAGAGAAAAATATTTCAAATAACATTTTTCTCTTGATGAATAGTTTCCATAAATTCCCAACTCTAATGATCCTGTTGTAATACAGCTGCTTCAGTTTGTGATGAACTTTGCAAGTAGAGGTTCCAATAACTTACATTCATTGCTGCACAATGTGTTACATTAGGAATAGGAGGAAAGGTACTTACTTGCAAAGTTCTTCATGTTATAAAAAATGTTATTTGAAATATTTGATTTAAAAATAAATATACAGTTTGGGAAACCCAAGGTTAGTGTGATGTTTGCAAATGTACAAAATAATTTGTTTGAATCCTACAAATAATCAAAAACACTGGGAGTGAACAGCAATTTATAATATATATTAAAATAAAAACTCAGGATAAAGATATAGAAATCAGTTAAAATGTCATATTAATTGATTTCTCTCCAAAATTACCTATTTCAGATAATCTGGATGAATTATGCCACATGTGCGCACGGAGGTATTATCCCTGTTATACACAGTGGGTCAGTATTCCAGTTTGTTGTAATAGATCAAGGTTTGTCAGTCTCTAAATAACAGTCAATTACATGTTTCTTTTTCTCTCTTTTTTTTTTTTTATATATACTCTGCTGATAGAGCCGGGAGCCGGGACCAGGCCGCAGACAGACAGGCTAAACCGACCGTCTGCGAACTGTCTTGAGGCGTCACCCAGGTTCAACTGTATTGAGACTGTGTCTTTCCCCCGAACTAAATGTAAAAGTAGAAAAACAAAATCAGCCTGTTTCAGCAACCTAATCAATATTAAATCATACACAACACCTAGCAGCAACACCTCAGGACTAAAATTTGGGTTACTCAACATAAGATCGCTAAACTCAAAAGCACTCATCGTAAATGATATTATAAGTGATCATAAATTCAATGTTTTCTGTCTCACGGAAACGTGGGTTAAACCAAATGAATATTTAGCACTAAATGAAGCCACCCCCCTAGGCTATAATTATGCACATAGCCCAAGAATATCAGGCAAAGGAGGTGGAGTATGTGTAATTTACCAAAATACCCTAGAAATTAGTCTTAAACAATGTGACACCTTTTCTTCTTTTGAGGTTCTCTCCACTATTATTACAAATCCGGTCACAAAAAAGGACGCATTTTTATTATGCAACATTTACAGACCACCAGGGCCTTACTTAGAATTTCTGAAAGAATTCAGCGATTTTGCTACAAACCTAGCGGTGTGCAATCATAAAGTTATAATTGTAGGAGATTTCAATATCCATTTTGAGAAGGAAAGTGACCCACTAAAAAAGGCATTTACCTCAATCTTAGACTCTATTGGTATTACTCAAAATGTAACAGGGCCTACACACTACTGCAGCCACACTTTAGACTTAGTTCTGACACTAGGTCTTAACATTGACAAAATTAATATCTTACCGCAATCCTCAGCAATCTCCGATCATTACTTAATTTCATATGAGCTACGTTTTATCCATAATATATGTAAGAACCAGAACAAGGACAATGTAAGGACCAGAACAAGGCGTATAATAAAACCATCTACCGCCCTACAATTTATAGAAAACCTACCAGAACTATCGACCCCAGTTCCAACTCCATCAGACCCAATGGACCTAGATGTACTAACTGACTACCTAGAAAATACCTGTCGATCTACTTTAGAAAAGGTAGCACCACTTAAACATAAAAGTATAAGACAGAAAAAGCTCGCACCATGGTATAACGATAAGACCCGTACTTTAAAACAAACATTACGAAAACTAGAGCGGAAATGGCGATCAACCAAGCTTGAAGTGTTTCATTCTGCCTGGAAGGACAGCCTTATAGAGTATAGAAATGCCCTCACTAAAGCTCGCTCAGCATATCTGGCCTCGCTGATCTCCAATAATAAAAATAATCCGAGAGCACTGTTTAGTGTGTTTTCTAGAATTACAAAAAATCAAGCAGGTTCTGAACAGCTAATTCCAGCAACTCTCACCAGTAAAGATTTTATGGACTTTTTTAATAATAAAATTGAGAATATTAGACAACAAACTCTAGCCACAGGATCAAATCCATCCTGGCTGCCACCTGATGTGAATGAAATAAAACATAATATAACTGTAAAAGAAAGACTTGAAACCTTTTACCCACTCCCACAATTAGAACTAGAGAAGATTATCACCTCCGCAAACTGTACAACTTGCACACTTGACGCATTTCCACAAAGTTGCTCAAAGAAGTACTACCAGCTATTATTGATCCTCTTTTAACTATAGTAAACTCATCGCTTAGTCTGGGCCATGTACCCAAAGCTTTTAAACTAGCAGTTATTAAACCTATGATCAAGAAACCAAATCTTGATGCTAGTACACTGTCTAATTACAGGCCTATTTCTAATTTGCCATTTCTGTCTAAGATCTTAGAAAGAGCTGTGGCCCAACAACTTAGTTCATATCTACATAAGAATCATATATATGAAAAATTCCAATCTGGATTCAGGCAACATCATAGTACAGAGACAGCTCTAGTCAAGATAACAAATGATCTTCTTCTTGCCTCTGATCAAGGCCACGTATCCCTGTTGGTGCTTCTTGACCTAAGCGCAGCCTTCGATACAATAGACCACAATATTCTCATAGAAAGGTTAGAAAACATGGTTGGAATCACAGGGACAGCCCTATTATGGTTCAAATCTTACTTAACGGAACGTTATCAATTCGTAAAAGTAAACAATCTAAATTCAAATTATTCTAAAGTAAGATTTGAATTCCACAAGGCTCTATTTTAGGACCATTATTATTTACATTATACATGTTACCGCTAGGCACAGTTATAAGAAACCATGACATTAACTTTCACTGTTACGCAGACGACACACAATTGTATATTTCAGCCAAGCCCGATGACAAACACAGATTAAAGAAAATAGAGGACTGTGTAAAAGACGTGAAAGGCTGGATGTTGCGTAACTTCCTCCTTCTAAACAGCAACAAAACAGAGGTCCTGCTTTTGGGTCCAAAAGTGACAAGAAATAAATTATCAGATTTAATTTTAGATCTAGCTAACTTTCCTGTTAAACCTGGTTCAGCAGCAAAAAATCTTGGTGTCATAATTGACCCGGATTTATCATTTGATCAACACATAGGTAGTATCACTAGGACAGCTTTTTTACATCTTCGCAATATTGCTAAGATTAGAAATGCCTTATCCCTCCAGGACGCAGAAACATTAGTACATGCCTTTATTACTTCAAGGCTTGACTACTGTAACGCACTACTGTCAGGATGCACCAGCAGCAATTTAAGAAAACTTCAACTAGTTCAAAATGCTGCAGCTAGGGTCCTCACTAAAACTAGAAAATTTGAACATATCAGCCCAGTTTTATCATCACTTCATTGGCTGCCTGTTAAATTCCGCATTGACTACAAAATTTTGTTATTAACATATAAAGCTCTACATGGGCTTGCTCCTGAATATCTTCAAGATACAATTTCCTATTATGAGCCTCCACGTTCACTCAGATCACAGAATACTGGATTTTTAAATGTTCCCAGAATTCAGAAGGCCTCAGCTGGGGGAAGAGCCTTTTCTTATAAAGCCCCCCAACTCTGGAATGATCTTCCAAAAAATGTTCGGGACTCAGACACAGTCGCAATCTTCAAATGTAGGCTAAAAACTCATTTGTTTAGTTTATCATTTGGTAGCTAATGCTCCCCCATAGATAAAGGCGGCAGATCCGGGGGGTCCATGGACACAGGGAATTATAGTATACTGAGACGCTGGTGCTGTCGTCCCGCCGCTTCTCGCGATCACTCAGGTTTGTTGACGGTGGAGCGGAGGGATGCCAGTGTTTCAGGATGCTCCCGTGTCTGTGTGTCCTTCTGGTTCTCTCCTTTTAGTTAATGCTGTCATAGTCAGATCTGCCGGAGTCATTAGCCACACTCTGGAAATTTTCATATTTTCTACTTTACAAACACAAAACAGTTCAAAACTAATTCCATCCCTTTACATCTTTCCGAGTAAACGACTGCCCACCTGTCTGTCTGGACACTGATGGATGACTGTCGAGATCCTCCTCCACGCTTCAGACCAGCTGCCCACGCTCCAGCAACCACCAAGTGCCTTGAAGCTGTCCCTACACTGAAGTTCTCATGGACTACTAACTATCATCACCAGTAGATTGACCAGAGGAGGATGGGTCACCCCTTGTGAGCCTTGGTTCCTCCCAAGGTTTCTTCCTCAGCTGGGGGAGTTTTTCCTTGCCACTGTCGCCCCTGGCTTGCTCACTTGAGGGTTTTACATTTGTCTTTACATTTCATGTCAAATCTTGTCTTACTGGAATTCTGTGAAGCTGCTTTGTGACAACATCAGTTGTGAAAAGCGCTATATAAATAAATTTGATTTGATTTGATTTGATACAGTGTAATGTGTGCAATTTCTGGTTCCAACACAAATTGGCATCTGGCAATGACACCAGAAGAATGGGAGACATTCTCTCAAACTGGACAGGACCTGCACTGTCCACACTGCACTGATGTGTAATATGTCCCTGTGTGTGTTGATGTAAATAGTTAAATAACAGTTCCTGTAGTTCAGCAGGATAGTGCATAATTTTATGTTCAAAAATATATATTTTAGAGCATCTACAACCAACCTAAATAAAATGTGCAGTTTGAAGACTTAATTGTGATCCCCATCTTTCCTAGTCCGAAAACAGAAAATATAGAAAATCTCATATAAAATGTGTTTTCACAAATTTGTTACAAGGTTCACAAGTCCAAATGAGTATGAAATTTATTGGTCCTTGGGTGTACTACATCATAGGCCCGAAATTGGGTCTGTGGGTCATGTCATTTAATTGTGAAACCTATCTTTCCTAGTCCGAAAACAGAAAATATAGAAAATCTCATATAAAATGTGTTTTCACAAATTTGTTACAAGGTTCACAAGTCCAAATGAGTATGAAATTTATTGGTCCTTGGGTGTACTACATCATAGGCCCGAAATTGGGTCTGTGGGTCATGTCATTTAATTGTGAAACCTATCTTTCCTAGTCCGAAAACAGAAAATATAGAAAATCTCATATAAAATGTGTTTTCACAAATTTGTTACAAGGTTCACAAGTCCAAATGAGTATGAAATTTATTGGTCCTTGGGTGTACTACATCATAGGCCCGAAATTGGGTCTGTGGGTCATGTCATTTAATTGTGAAACCCATCTTTCCTAGTTCAGAAACAGAAAATATAGGAAATCTCATATTGTATCTGTTTTCACAAATTTGTTACAAGGTTCACAAGTCCAAATGAGTATGAAATTTATTGGTCCTTGGGTGTACTTCATCACAGGACTGAAATTGGGTCCGTGGGTCATGTCATTTAATTGTGAAACCCATCAACCCATAGAAAATATAGGAAATCTGACATAGAATTTGATTTCACAAATTTTTTAAAAGGTTCACATGTCCAAATGAGCATGAAATGTATTGGTCCTTGGGTGTACTACATCATAGGACTGAAATTGGATCCGTGGGTCATGTCGTTTAATTGTGAAACCCATTTTTCCTAGTTCAGAAACAGAAAATATAGAAAATCTGACATAGAATTTGTTTTCACAAATTTGTTACAAGGTTCACATGTCCAAATGAGTATGAAATTTATTGGTCCTTGGGTGTACTTCATCATAGGCCTGAAATTTGGGCTGTGAGTCATGTCATTTAATTGTGAAACCCATCTTTCCTAGTCCGAAAACAGAAAATATAGAAAATCTCATATAAAATCTGATTTCACAAATTTGTTACAAGGTTCACATGTCCAAATGAGTATGAAATTTATTGGTCCTTGGGTGTACTTCATCATAGGCCCGAAATTTGGGCTGTGAGTCATGTCATTTATTTGTGAAACCCGTCTTTCCTAGTCCAGAAACAGAAAATATAGGAAATCTCGGATAGATTGTGTTTTCACAAATTTGTTACAAGGTTCACAAGTCCAAATGAGTATGAAATTTATTGGTCCTTGGGTGTACTTCATCACAGGACTGAAATTGGGTCCGTGGGTCATGTCATTGAATTGTGACACCCATCAACCCATAGAAAATATAGGAAATCTGACATAGAATTTGATTTCACAAATTTTTTAAAAGGTTCACATGTCCAAATGAGCATGAAATGTATTGGTCCTTGGGTGTACTACATCATAGGACTGAAATTGGGTCCGTGGGTCATGTCGTTTAATTGTGAAACCCATTTTTCCTAGTTCAGAAACAGAAAATATAGAAAATCTGACATATAATCTGTTTTCACAAAGTTGTTACAAGGTTTACATACAACACATAGGGAAGCTGATGTTCAATCAGCTTTCAAAAGTGTGTTACAGGGTTTACATATTTAAATGGCTCATATCCAAGACTTTTATTTTGAAAAGAAGTTGCGTCGCTAAAGCGCTTCTCCGCCAGAAAGAACTCATCTGTATATCACATAATGATATTTTCACATCTTACAGCAGTAAAAACATTGAACGCCAGTGTGTGTGAATAAGTTCACAATATGTAGTAATTGCACTGAAATAGTCATTTGGCGTGTACATTTTGTTTTTTTTAATAACCAGGATATTCGTGGGTGAATGTCTGGCGAATATCGAACGCTGAGCCAACTTTACCGCGGTGACTTACCTAATCCTTTTAGCGGCATTTTCTTGGTTAAAAACGACTAGCGACAAATCGAGCTTCTATTTCTGGTGGGTTTTTTGTAGCTGCTTGTGTTTGGAGACTGACTTCTATCACTCTTTCTGACTTCTATCGCATTTTCTGTCCAGCGGGTGCTGCTGAGCCCCTCCACCATCACAAAGCACTCACAGGCGGACACACTTCACATGGGCCAAGGCCGTTTAAGCAGCCTAGCTCTGCTGGCCATTGAGAGGACACTAGTCAAGTCCCTGGAAAAGACGCCTTGTTGGTACGACAGGATCACAGATCATTTTCTTGAAAAGGAACGGAGGGTAGAAATAAACCGACACATTTTATGATGTAGGTCGAAATTGAGCTTCCCCTCCTTGAAAGACCAGCATCCGCCACTGGTCTGAAGAGAAATAAATACTTCAGTTTTATAGTCTGTTTCTGCCCCCTGTTGGTAATTTGTAACGGTTGCAGTTGTAATGTAATCAATTAACCGGAGTTTAAGAGAGTACCATTTACAGATGTAGGCTAATACATTGCTACGAGCCTTGCCCAAGAACTCACTTTAGTGTGACTCTATGTAACCGGTGGTTACGGATAAACAAAGACTCTGCGTTGTGTTTTTTTTCCCATTGAGGATTTATTCTGACAACAGAAATAAACAGCCTTTATACAGCCTTTTTACAGCCATTAGATAGGCAGTGTGTATCTCTTCTCTCATCGTGTCTCCTCTGATTTTACGTGAATATAAAAAAACCGTAAGAGATCAGAATTAGACTCATAGCATAGAGCATACGGTGTGACAATAGCAATATGAAAATGGACATATTTGTCATAAGACACACCATAATCAGAGAATATCTCAAGATAATGATTGATAATGGACACATGAAGTATATAAAATAATTTGGTGACTTAAAATAATCTAGAGACATAGGATTACAAAAGATAAATTCTGGAGTAAGCCTGATACCTACCTCTCCATATTACGAGAGGCAGTATTAACATGGAAAGGCATCGGCATCTTACGTTCGCGTGACGCTGGCACATGCCAGTGACATCGGCACCTTACGTACGGGTGACAGTGGCATCTATTTTTTTTTTTTTTTTTTTTTTAGTGACAGTGGCATATGCCAGTGGCATCGATTTTTTTTTTAGTGACAGTGGCATATGCCTCTGTTTTGCGCAAATGCCGATGACATTGACATCCGTTTTATGACATTGGCATATACTCCACTTCCACTTAACTACTCAGTAAACAAGGAACGTCCCTGGACGTTCAAAATAGGTTTAAAAGTAGTCTGTCCGTCAAACACATATTTTAAACGTCAATGGACGTCCAAAATCCATCTTAATAAGTTAGTTAAGTGGTGACCAATTGATAACGTCAGTGGACGTCCAAAATGCGTTTTATACAAGTAATTTATTTCGGGACCAATTAATAACGTCAATGGACGTCCAAAATACGTCTAATAGTCGTTTTTTCAATGTCTGTGTTTGGTCGTCTTTTCAACGTTGATTTTCAACCTTAAGAGAACGTTGATGGCAGTCATTACATTATTTCAACGTCGAATCAACGGCTAATTGTTTACTGGGTAGCACACGTATGCTACTAGCATGTAAACGGACCAAACAAGTGACATGCTACAAACATAGTCATGTCACTGTGTTCATGGACAAGTGAACTACAAGTTCTTCCCAGTAAGGGGTATACGACACTCCTCAAACTCACCACTTTCAAGATGTCCACATACCACAATGCTGCCAAGCAACATTACTACTGGACTACTAGATTAATTAAAATGTCTTTATGCCACGTGAAGCTCTAATAGCCTTGTACAACACTGCATGTCAGATTCTTGAAAGCTGACGTTTCAACCAAGACAATGTATGACTTTCTGATGAAGGCTCATAATATGTGCTGACATCCAATTCTACTGACATATAATCCAGATTTCCCCAAAATCTCTCCTTTACAATAAAGCCCATTTGTTTATTTAATGACTTCTTTTTAAGTCTTTAACTTGTCCACAAAAACATGGCACTGTGAAAAGATCTGACAGAAAAAAGAATTCAACATTATGTAATTACTACTGAACATTTAGTTTAACTGTACAAGTCATCAAAAGTCTACAAAAACAACAGATCATAAACAGCACATCATTTTTTAAGTTTTTAATCTCAATAATAAGACAATCATACTGATCACAAAGGAACATTTTGGCCATTAGTATTTCCTCAGCATTTATCAAAATAAATATACCATTATTAACATAGAAATTCAGATTAGAAACAGACTGCTTACTATTGCTAGCATCTTTAAAAAAAACAGAATACTTGAGATGTTTTTTAGAGATGTGGTCCTGGGTGCATTCATCACACTTTCTACAGAATGGACAAGTACTGTAAGCCTGGATGTCATGAAACAGACCATCAAGTGTTTTAAATGTGTGTCCTAAAAAGCAAAATAAATACAGGATAGAATTAAGGTATCAATGTTAACATGTCAGAGACTTGCAGCACCAGAACGCAGGCACACTAAACCTTATAGTATAGTCCTCTGCCACTTTTAATAGCATTCCTATACAGCATTCTATTGTATATTAGCAGTATAAAATGTATTTCCCATATATTACTGATAACCAGTGAACATGATACTACACGGCATTTAACATTACCTGTATAAAATAATATAAATAATAATTGGTGGTGGTTTTGAGGAGCGTCGTATACCCCTAACTGTGAAGAACTTTTAGTTCAATTGTCCATGAACACAGAGACAGTGGACTGTGTGCGGATAAGGGATGCTATGTTTGTAGCATGTCACATGTTTGGTTCGTTTACATACTAGTAGCATACGTGTGCTAGTTAAATATATAGCTAGTTTAAACATCCATATGCTAGCTAAACTTAGTCTACTGGCAGATGTTCAACAATGAAGTGGAGTATATGTCAGTGTCATAAAACGGATGTCAATGTCATCGGCATTTGCGCAAAACAGAGGCATATGCCACTGTCACCAAAAAAAAAAAATAGATGCCATTGACACATGCCACTGTCACCCAAAAAAAAAAAAAGATGCCATTGACACATGCCACTGTCACCAAAAAAAAAAAAATCGATGCCATTGACACATGCCACTGTCACCAAAAAAAAAAAAATAGATGCCATTGACACATGCCACTGTCACCAAAAAAAAAAAAAAAGATGCCACTGTCACCCGTACGTAAGGTGCCGATGTTACTGGCATGTGCCAGTGTCACGCGAACGTAAGATGCCGATGCCTTTCCATGTTAATACCGCTACTGACATGATGAGACGTTGTGTGATAGTCTGTAGATTGCTAAGTTACATAAATAGAGTATGTATATTATATAGTCATTTGCACAGTACTTTGTTAAAAACAGTGTGTTGTTCATGACAACACACACACACACATTATACTTTCATCATGACAAATCTCATGTTACAAACTATTAAACCTCCTGTTTAATTTGCTCACCTCATGTATTTTACCACTGTGACTCTATTGGTGGCAGAACTGCTTTACAGATACTTCTTTTTAGAAAATGTGTTTTAAGAATAAATAAATAACTAAATAAAACATTTCAACATGAGAAAACCAGGCTTGTGCAGAAATTTGTACATTAAAAAGTACGATCTACAACCCTCCAGTAGCTTTATTCACACTTCTTTTATTATTAATTCTCTCTGTGTTCTTCCTCTGTATCTTAGGTAAGATCAATGCTGCATCATTCCTGTGCACTGGAGGTGTTCTTTGTGTTTTTCAGACTTTCACTGATTTAAATGTGCTTCATAAACATTTCATTGCAGTGTTGCTTCAGTCTAACAAACCCATACTCTTCACTGTGAAATGACACTGATGTGGTTTTACTAATAAATAAAGGGTTAAAGAACTCATGAGGGAGTAGAAGTGCATCTTTCTGTAAGAGGCTCCAGAGACAAATACACTTCCTGCCTCTGAGTGAAACAGCTCCACTTCAGAACTCTTCCTGTTTTCAGCTACTGAGGTTCAAACAGGGTCCAACACTAAATGACCACTATGTTACATTTTCACCCTAAAATTACATCTTCAAAATCATTATGATGCTCCACTGAACTGTAATAGGGCGAACAGACCCTGATTTCTCATTGCTACTCTGGCCTCAGCACTGCAGAAACTGCACTGTGTATCTTTTGGAGGAGGTTAACATTGATAATCAGTTCACAGGTCAGCTCACATTTATACACAGCATTCAACTTCACATATCAGCTACAAAATACACACTTGTTTTAATACATACAAAGCAGAATTTAATACATGGTGGAACTCCTAGTGAAAAAGCATTTGCATTTAAATGACAGGTATTTTTAACCAGTCCATTCAGAGCAAGAGAGGGTCAGAAACAGGAAGAACACTTCACTCAAATGTACTTCACTCAGAGGCAGGAAGAGTATTTGTCTCTGGAGCCTCTTACAGAAAGATGCACTTCTACTCCCTCATGAGTTCTTTAATTCTCTCTGTGTTCTTCTTCTACATCTCAGGTAAGATCAATGCTGCATCATTCCTGTGCACTGGAGGTGTGTTCTTCACTCTCTCACTGCTTTAAATACACTTTGATTAACTCACCTGCTCCAGGGTGCAGAGTGGATACTGAATAATAACATTTAGGACGAGGGTGAAATGTGTTTGCTCAGTTATGACCAGTTTATTCCTCTGATATAGTTCTGAAGCAGTTCCTGAGTCGGAGTAACACTGTTGTACCATTTGACTTCTTCTCTGTAGAGTCTGAGAGTGTGAAGACACTGAAAAATTTAGCTGTAAAAAGAGGAGGATCTCTCACTATTCCATGTTTTTATGATGAACAATACAAATCAAACCCTAAATACTGGTGTAAGGGGTCTCAGTGGAGCTCCTGTGGAATAGTAGCCCGTATAAACACAAGAGGAAGAACATCAGTCACTGATTATCCGACCCAGAATATGTTTACTGTGGAACTCAACAGTCTCCAAGACTCTGACTCTGGAGATTATTGGTGCGCTGTGGAAATCAAAGATGGTCCAGATGATGGTGATTATTTGTACCTGACGGTCAGTGCAGGTAAGAAGTCTCTCTGTGTGAAGTAGAACCTGTTCACTGTAACTTAGAGCTTGTTTGATGTAGGACGTGTTTATACCACTCATTCTCTGCCTCTTTATTCAGAGCCTGCTGTGTCTGTGATAAACAGCAGAGTGAGTGGTCAGGAAGGGGGCAGTGTCAGTGTCCAGTGTCTCTACAGAACTGATTATAAGAATAAACAGAAGCAGTGGTGCAGATTTAGAGACTGGAGCTGCTTAACATCCCAGAAAAATCTGTAACAACCTGCATCCTGGTCTTGCATTTGTGTCTAAGCTCTCCTCAGTGAACATAGTGTACTATCGATACTGGTCAATACAAACCTTCTAAAGAAATAATCCTAATGAAAAGGTTGAGGTTTTCTGTTTAAATGTAATCTATTCTGGATGTATTTGTCAGCCACATACGAAGGAGCCTTGGAAATGGAACAGAATAACTACACTCCTTTGACCCCAACCAAAGCAGTCTAGAACCAGACCTGAGTAAAACAGACTGCAGTGGTGTGGCAGACTGTCATGGAGTTACTCAGATTGGCAGAGAGTCATTTTCAGTGATGAGTCCTGTTTTTGTCTTGGTGGATACAACCAATCAATCTGTGTGTGGAGGCAACGAGGCCAGTGCCAAGATGAACGCGTCACATGTCCAAAAGGTCTGGTGTCATGGTGTGGGGTGCGATAGCGTATGATTCTAGATCACCTTTTTCCCTGATTACAGGCATGGGATGGTGCAGTACACCATTAGGTATCTCTAAAGTTCCATGTAGAGAAGTCTGGCATAGCATTAGCATACTGAGAGACACTAATTCTGTATGTGTAGCTCAATGTCTTTGTTCTCTTTTTTTCATGTTATTAAAGTTTATTAGCTATAAATGCAGATTGATGTAATATTTACAGCTTTTCTGTGTGTATTTGCCTTGCTCTCAGCTCTCTCATAGATTTGTGCTGTCACTGCTGTTCTTCTCTGGCTTTAGATTTGCAGCTTTTGAAGCCCATTTCTCAGTAAAATGATTTTGGTTGTTTAAACAATAGTAAGGCTGGTGTGTGTGTGTGTGTGTGTGTGTGTGTGTGTGTGTAATAGCAATCTGAAGATTCAAAGACATACACTAAGGTGAAACCCAATAAAAGGAAGGTAAGAGCATTAATCTGCCTTTAAACTTTATTTAGTTTATCACTGAAACATTAAGAGACTGAGAAAGGTGTCTGTGACTTTATTGTATCATGTTTTGTTTCTTTTATTGTGGTTTTATGCATGTTTTTTGAGAAAAAGCCAGAATGATTCTATAAATTATCTTTGGCCTGTTTTACACTGAAAAACCATTAAAAAAGCACATTATTTCATATTATACCTAATTAAATATGTTGTGTTTTCAAAATAAACAAATTTAAATGCGACAACAGATTATAGAAAAAGGTTTGACAGCAAAGTGTTCACAACTTCAAAAATCTGCCTTTCTCTTCCACAACAGCTGAAATAGTGTTTCCTGCAAACCAAACTTAGCCTATGCAGCAGTATATAGATCTTGCTTGTCTTTTCTTGTTTCAGAATGTGTCACACATTCTCTTTTGGGAACAGATCAGTTTAAAAGAAGGCCAAGTCAGCCCCTGCACCTTCTTCTTTCACAGCTGTGGCTTTGAGCGTTGTCTTGTTGAAATGAGCATTGACGTCCTTAAAAAGATCCCTTCTAGGAGGCAGCAGTTTGCATCTTTTAAAGTTAATGCTAGAACAAAGTTAATGCTAAAAAAAGAGTGGTTATATCCACTCTTAAAAACAATTCTTGTCCCTCTATACTCTCCCTAAAATGCCCTAATCACAGAGTGGATGCATGAAATAGTAGAAACTAAAACATGGATCTTTTGTTCAAAGTCTGTGCAAATTTAAAAATTACTTTGTTCTTATTTTGAATTCTCCACCCAGTGCCAGCTTTTTCTGATTTACAGGTGTATGGTAGAGGACAGTAACCAGAATGAACTTTGATCCAGTTCTGATAGTAATTGTTCCTCACTGGCATCAGACTAAGAGCGGCATGGTGGTGCAGCAGGTAGTGACACAGTCACAGGTTGTGGGTTCAAGTCCTGCTCCGGGTGACTGTGTGTGAGGAGTTTGGTGTGTTCTCCCTGTGTCCACATGGGTTTATTCTGGGTGCTCTGTTTTCTTCCCACGGTTCAAAAACACACGTTGGTAGGTGGATTGGGACTCATAAAAGTGTCTGTAGGTGTGAGTGAGTGGTCTACAGATTGTAGGATTGGGAAAGAGCAAGGCCAAGCAGTTAGTGAAGTACTGCTCTGTCTTAGCAGTTACAGGGAGCCTGTGCTGTATATATGGAGAAGACAATGTTACCTCTATCCATGAGAAATGTATATTGTGAATTTAATCATGAACTTTGTAAAGGTTTTGGATTTTACAAGTCAAATCCAAATTAAGTATTAAAATGTAACAGAATTCTGCAGTTGACACCTCAATAATGTATATGATTACTGAAACATTATCAGACTGACTTATCAATAGTAATAACTATCCACAGCCTTCATCTGCAGCAGCTCAGGAATCTGACTATATCTACGTCAATGTAGCCTCAGCTTCCAAAAATACAACTGTAAGTGACTTTAATGTCATGAATTAGATTTCAGTTTAGATTTAAAGCAAGCAGAGAGATCCTTTTATTTCTAAAGCGTTTCCATTTTCCAACTCTCTCCAGCTGCCGGGGGACGATGCAGTGATGTAAAACTCTGTAAGAGGTGAGTCAAAATACAGTACAATTTATTATCTGATGGGTTTATTACACTTTTTAGAATGTTTCTAATTGTTTCTGTTGTTTCTGTGCTGATTGCAGTTGTGCGTGGCTATATTTCTGAACAAAATACCAGACCACATCATTTTCAAAGAAGAAGGATGCTGCAGTTCAGTTCAAACAAATCAAAGAATTCATCACAAAATACGAAAAAAACATGTAATTTCACAGCTTTAATAGAAGTATTCACATCACAGTGTACATTGAAGTGGATGTAATGATTACTATGATATACCCATTGTGTAGTTTTCATGTATTAAAGTAAATATGTGCATTGGTGAATACATTAATTCATCACATATTTTAGGAGAGCCCATAGTCATCACCTTCTATTCCTTCTGACCACTGCAGGGTCTTGTTTTAATACATACAAAGCAGAATTTAATACATGGTGGAACTCCTACAAAAAAAGCATTTGCATTTAAATGACAGGTATTTTTAACCAGTCTATTCAGAGCAAGAGAGGGACAGAAACAGGAAGAACACTTCAGTCAAATGTACTTCACTCAGAGGCGGGAAGAGTATTTGTCTCTGGAGCCTCTTACAGAAAGATGCACTTCTACTCCCTCATGAGTTCTTTAATTCTCTCTGTGTTCTTCCTCTACATCTCAGGTAAGATCAATGCTGCATCATTCCTGTGCACTGGAGGTGTGTTCTTCACTCTCTCACTGCTTTAAATACACTTTGATAAACTCACCTGCTCCAGGGTGCAGAGAGCAGTTCCTGAGTCGGAGTAACACTGTTGTACCATTTGACTTCTTCTCTGTAGAGTCTGAGAGTGTGAAGACGCTGAATGTAGCTGTAAAAAGTGGAGGATCTCTCACCATTCCCTGTTTTTATGATGAAAAATACAAATCAAACCCTAAATACTGGTGTAAGGGGAAGTACTGGAGCTCCTGTGGAATAGTAGCCCGTACAAACACAAGAGGAAGAGCATCAGTCACTGATTATCCAACCCAGAATATGTTTACTGTGGAGATCAACAGCCTCCAAGACTCTGACTCTAGATATTATTGGTGCGCTGTGGAAATCGAAGGTGGTTCAGATGACGGTGATTATTTGTACCTGACGGTCAGTGCAGGTAAGAAGTCTCTCTGTGTGAAGTAGAACCTGTTCACTGTAACTTAAAGCTTGTTTGATGGAGGATGTGTTTACAGCACTCATTCTCTGCCTCTTTATTCAGATCCTGCTGTGTCTGTGATAAACAGCAGAGTGAGTGGTCAGGAAGGGGGCAGTGTCAGTGTCCAGTGTCTCTACAGAACTGATTATAAGAATAAACAGAAGCAGTGGTGCAGATTTAGAGACTGGAGCTGCTTAACATCCCAGAATTCAGCAGTGCAGATCAGTGATGATGGGAGAGGAGCGGTCAGTTTGGAGATGAGTGGACTGAAGAAGAGTGATGCTGGCTGGTACTGGTTCAGTGCAGGAGAAGTGGGAGTTACTGTTCACCTCTCTGTCACTGAAAGATTTACAAGTAAGATCACATCTATCAGAAACACTGGCCATGCCCAGAGGGCAATGAATATTAGGCCCAAATGTGGCCTAAATCTGCAGACCTCTTATGGCACAAATTTGCAATTGAATGATGACATTTCTCATTTTCAACAGCAAAAACAGCTGTGACTACATTGTGCTCAACTGAGAAAACCAGTGGCAGTGAGACCACATCAGGTATGATCACAATCTTATGTTAGAATTAAAAATAATGAATAAACTAAAAATCCAATATTTGTTTTTCTAGGCGCCACAATGATTAAAAATGAACCCTCACCAACAGCAAATCAGTGAGTAGTGAAGTTCCACTACACTTACACACTTCATTGTAGCGTACTTTTGCCCCGTGATTTTTTGCAGAACTGCAATGGTATTTTCTGAAAAACAACACTTCCCTAAGACGTACAAGTGCCAACCAAATGTGAACGCTCTAACAGCCTTAGGTCAGAGACTAATGTCTGGAGGAACTATGTTTAAGGAAGGCTTTACACTAGAGAGAACATTGCTGTAAAAAATGATTGCCTTTAGTTACAGGAACATTTGTGAGGTCTGATTCTGATATTAGATTATTAGTTCTAGAAAACAAATTCCACTTTAACATAACTATTTTTTTATGTAATGAAAACATTTGTGCAGGGCAGTCTTTTTGTTTGTTAGCCTTTGAATCATGTTGTTCATTCACACCATAGTACACCACTTTATACTTGCAGAACAGCAGCTTTTTCTTCAGTAAAAATAGCCTCATCTGCAGCAACTGCTGAACATATTAATCACTCAACTAACAACAAGAGCATGGACAACAAGTAATTATCACATCATGAGACATGTTTATTGATTCTGTACTTTACTGACTGATAAAGCAGTTTCTTTGGCATGTAACTCTTAATAATATATTTTTGTGTGGTAGTGACTCATATGCTTCATGGTGGGTCTCCTTTTCTTAATTAATAACTTACACAGGTCATGTGACTTAACTGACTGCAGCAATGGAAACTCAAAGCTTATCTGGATTCTCCTGGCTGTAGGCCTCGGACTGCTCCTGCTCCTGGTCTGTGTTATAACCTTCATATTGAGAAAACTTTCCAGTAAGTATTTGTTGGCTCAGGCTTTTTAATCAAATGTACACTTTATTACACTCATCAGCACTCACTCCTTCTCTCTCTAACAGAAGCAAGTCAAACGGAGAGCAGAGAGAGGAGCAGTAACTCTGCAGTTCACACTGTAAGTGCTGTGAGTGATAGTGGGCTTCATGTTGTTTCAGGTCAGGTGTTTTGCAGGAGATGCCTCTTTGGCATCAGATTTTGTCATTGGTGTAATGTGTGTGTGTGTGTGTGTGTGTGTGACTGAAATAGACCTGTACAGCTGAAGACTCAGTAACATACAGCACTGTGATTCCCAAAAAGAAGAAAGTAAGACTTTATTCATTACCTTCATCTCCTTTAATGCCTGAATGTATAGAACACAAGGGATTCTTTTGTTTTACCACTCTGTCACTGATTATTTCTCTCAGACTTGTTTCACTTGAAACATAATGTACTTTCAGAGAAATGAATATGATACATTTAGGTGTAGCGAACTGTAATGTATGACCTTAGTCATTTTTGATATTATACTTTTTTGTATATTTTAAGATTATGAAATCTTGTGTCTGTGTGTCTGTGCGTGTGTGTGTGTGTGTGTGTGTGCGTGTGTGTGCGTGTGTGTGTGAGAAATAGATCTCTACATCTGAAGTTGAAGACTCTGTGACATACAGTACTATAATTCCCCAGAATAAGAAGGTAAGACTATATTCATCACAGCCATCTACTTAAAAGCTGTATCACTGAAACATTAAGGGATTGAATAGTGTGTTACGTACAGCACTGTTAAGAAAAAAAAGTCATTAAGATTTTATTCTTCTCAATCTCCTACATATAAGCTTTTGGTTACTGAAACATCTCCAGCCTGACTTATCCTGAGACCACAATATTTTTCAGGGGAATTAGAGCTGCCCTCAGTTATGTAAAGGCACTAAATATTTATGAGAAATATCTGGTTTTGATGGAGGTTCTCAAGCCTAAGTCTTTATCTTAGTTGCTGAAAGAGCTGAGACCTTCATTTATTTCTAAAACTGTCCCAATTTACAGCTCTCTCCAGCAGCTGAAGATGATGCAGTGATCTACAGCTCTGTGCTTCACAAATAAGAGGTGAGTCAAACTACACAAGTCCTTATTATGTAATGGGTTTATTAACACATTCCAGCCTGTTTTTTCTGTTCTGCCTGATCACTGGTGTATGCAGCTCTATTCATTCATTCTTTCATTGTCTGTAACCGCTGTCTAGTTCAGGGTATTCTTGGGTCTGGAGCCTAACCGGAATCATGTGGCGCAAGGCAGGAACACATCTGCGCCAGTTCTTCACAGTGCGACACACACTCACACATTCACTCATACCTACCCAGCTGGCCACCAACGTCAAAAGACGTTGATATGTGGTTGAATGTTGGTCGTGACGTCGGATGACCAAAATTTTACGTCAGGGTAACGTCTAATACCGATGTTAAACTGACGTAAGAAACTGACGACATATGACACTGATATTTTGTTAGTTTTAAGTCATGATATTATGTAACCACAATCCAACGTCTAATAAACGTCATATCCTCATGTCAAATAGACGTAAAATACCAACATTTAGTTGTAAGGTTTGGTGACCAAATACCAACGTCTGATTAACGTCTGAATTTTAACGTCAGTTCAACCTGCCATTCTAACATCAATAGACGTTGATAATTTGTTGGTTTTAAGTAGTGATGTTATGTAACCAAAATCCAACATCTTCCAAACGTCACATCCTGATGTCAAATTTACATAAATTACCAACATTAAGCTGTAAGGTATGGTGACCAAATCCCAACGTCTGATAAACGTCTGAATTTTAACGTCAGTTCAACTTGCCATTTTAACATCAAAAGACGTTGATAATTTGTTGGTTTTAAGTAGTGATGTTATGTAACCAAAATCCAACATCTTCCAAACATCACATCCTGATGTCAAATTGACGTAAATTACCAACATTAAGCTGTAAGGTATGGTGACCAAATCCCAACGTCTGATAAACGTCTGGATTTTAACATTAGTTCAACCTGCCATTCTAACATCAATAGACGTTGATAATTTGTTGGTTTTAAGTAGTGATGTTATGTAACCAACATCCAACATCTTCCAAACGTCACATCCTGATGTCAAATTTACATAAATTACCAACATTAAGCTGTAAGGTATGGTGACCAAATCCCAACGTCTGAATTTTAACGTCAGTTCAACTTGCCATTTTAACATCAATAGACGTTGATAATTTGTTGGTTTTAAGTAGTGATGTTATGCAACCAAAATCCAACATCTTCCAAACATCACATCCTGATGTCAAATTGACGTAAATTACCAACATTAAGCTGTAAGGTATGGTGACCAAATCCCAACGTCTGATAAACGTCTGAATTTTAACGTCAGTTCAACCTGCCATTCTAACATCAATAGACATTGATAATTTGTTGGTTTTAAGTAGTGATGTTATGTAACCAAAATCCAACATCTTCCAAACGTCACATCCTGATGTCAAATTGACGTAAATTACCAACATTAAGCTGTAAGGTATGGTGACCAAATCCCAACGTCTGATTAACGTCTGAATTTTAACGTCAGTTCAACTTGCCATTCTAACATCAATAGACGTTGATAATTTGTTGGTTTTAAGTAGTGATGTTATGTAACCAAAATCCAACATCTTCCAAACATCACATCCTGATGTCAAATTGACGTAAATTACCAACATTAAGCTGTAAGGTATGGTGACCAAATCCCAACGTCTGATAAACGTCTAAATTTTAACGTCAGTTCAACCTGCCATTCTAACATCAATAGACGTTGATAATTTGTTGGTTTTAAGTAGTGATGTTATGTAACCAAAATCCAACATCTTCCAAACATCACATCCTGATGTCAAATTGACGTAAATTACCAACATTAAGATGTAAGGTATGGTGACCAAATCCCAACGTCTGACAAACGTCTGGATTTTAACGTCAGTTCAACCTGCCATTCTAACATCAATAGACGTTGATAATTTGTTGGTTTTAAGTAGTGATGTTATGTAACCAAAATCCAACATCGTCCAAACATCACATCCTGATGTCAAATTGACGTAAATTACCAACATTAAGCTGTAAGGTATGGTGACCAAATCCCAACGTCTGATAAACATCTGAATTTTAACGTCAGTTCAACCTGCCATTCTAACATCAATAGACGTTGATAATTTGTTGGTTTTAAGTAGTGATGTTATGCAACCAAAATCCAACATCTTCCAAACGTCACATCCTGATGTCAAATTTACATAAATTACCAACATTAAGCTGTAAGGTATGGTGACCAAATTCCAATGTCTGATTAACGTCTGAATTTTAACGTCAGTTCAACTTGCCATTCTAACATCAATAGACGTTGATAATTTGTTGGTTTTAAGTAGTGATGTTATGTAACCAAAATCCAACATCATCCAAACATCACATCCTGATGTCAAATTGACGTAAATTACCAACATTAAGCTGTAAGGTATGGTGACCAAATCCCAACGTCTGATAAACATCTGAATTTTAACGTCAGTTCAACCTGCCATTCTAACATCAATAGACGTTGATAATTTGTTGGTTTTAAGTAGTGATGTTATGTAACCAAAATCCAACATCTTCCAAACATCACATCCTGATGTCAAATTGACGTAAATTACCAACATTAAGCTGTAAGTTATGGAGACCAAATCCCAACGTTTGATAAACGTCTGAATTTTAACGTCAGTTCAACCTGCTATTCTAACATCAATAGACGTTGAAAATTTGTTGGTTTTAATTTGTGATGTTATGTAACCAAAATCCAACATCTTCCAAACGTCACATCCTGATGTCAAATTGACGTAAATTACCAACATTAAGCTGTAAGTTATGGAGACCAAATCCCAACGTTTGATAAACGTCTGAATTTTAACGTCAGTTCAACCTGCCATTCTAACATCAATAGACGTTGAAAATTTGTTGGTTTTAATTTGTGATGTTATATAACCAAAATCCAACATCTTCCAAACGTCACATCCTGATGTCAAATTGACGTAAATTACCAACATTAAGTTGTAAGGTATGGTGACCAAATCCCAACGTCTGATAAACGTCTGAATTTTAACGTCAGTTCAACCTGCCATTCTAACATCAATAGACGTTGAAAATTTGTTGGTTTTAAGTTGTGATGTTATGTAACCAAAATCCAACATTTTCCAAACGTCACATCCTGATGTCAAGTTGATATAAAAAAATGCCAACTTTAAGTTATAATATAGGGTGACCAAAACCCAACGCCTGGTAAACATTAGACTAACATCAATAGACATTGATATTTTGTTGGTTTTAGGTCGTGGGGTTTAGTACTTCAAATTTAACGTCATCTTGATGTAAAATACCTACATTTATTTGTTAGGTATTGGTAATCAAAACCCAGTGTATGATAAACATCATAATCTAAATGTCAACTCAATGTGACATTCTAACAATATTGGATATACTTAGTTGGTTTAAGATGCAACATTCGTTCATTCATTTATTAAATGTAACTGCTTATCCACTTTAGGGTTGCAGTGGGTCCGGAGCCTACCTGGAATCAGTGGGGCAAATTTCCTTCACAGTGTGACACACACTCACACACTCATTCACACACTTATACCTATGGACAGTTTTGAGTAGCCAACTGAGCTACCAACATGTGTTTTTGGACCATGGGGGTAAATTGGAACACCCGGAGAAAACCCACATGAACACAGGGAAAACACACCCAACTAATCACAGACAGTCATGCGGAGCAGGGTTCGAACCTACAGCTGCAGCACCCTAGATTTGTGTAACAGCAACCCTACCTGTTGCAGTCCCAAGTTGAATTTTATAAAAAATTCCAAACATCATTCTGATACTCTACCATACTGAAATTAATTAATTAATTAATTCATTGTCTGTAACCGCTAATCCAGTTCAGGGTCGCAGTGGGTCCTGAGCCTACTCAGAATCACTGGGAGCAAGGCAGGAACACACCCTGGAGGGGTCGCCAGTCCTTCGCAGGGTGACACACACTCATACATTCACACCTATGGACACTTTTGAGTCACCAATCCACCTAACAACATGTGTTTTTGGACCTTGGAAGGAAACATGAACACCTGGAGGAAACCCCCGTGGACACAGGAAAAACACACCAAACTACTCACAGTCACCTGCCGCTCCAGGACCCTAGAGCTGTGTGACAGCGACAGTACCTGCAGCACCATCGTGCTGCCCCAAGCTGCAATGTTAAGAAACCAAAATGCAGTGTGTTCAAAACATTATTCTGATGCCATATTGACATAACATAACAAAATTCAGTTGTGAGATACCATGACCAAAATGTAAAATTATAGAACAAGAAATCATCAAAATCATTTAAAATTAGTTTTAAGAGATCAAAAACTACTGAGATGTTCTTAAGTGGGCAATAATCTGAGCGGTCCAATGGTGGGCCAGCAGTGGCCTACCATCAGTGGGTTACCAACATTTTCAAGCCATTTGACAGGTATATGCTTGCCGTCTTAAGAATACAAAACACACTATAAATAAATGCTGTAGCGAGTTTGCTACTGTATTGTAATATACAGTATTTTACTGTGTATTGTAATGTATCTTGGGTAACAGACTGGAAGCAGCAATGAAGCTAGCTTTACAGTATTTCACTGTATTGTGAGCTGGGGAGGCTGAGGACTGCAAATGGCATCTAAAGGTGAGTAACTTATTTACACCATTTATTTATCACTTATTTTATTGTTTTGACAACGTAAATATAGCTTAGTTCCAAAATTACATTCGTAATTACATTAGTTCCAACCCCCCCCCCCCTTGGGCAATGGTACAATTTATTTTTGTAACGTCGGTTGTAGGCCTCACTACAAAACAAAACCAGAACAGGACAAGTGAATACTTTTCGTCCAAATGAAAAAAGAGAAAGAATTGTGTTTTTTCATTTAGTTACACCGCGACCCTGAAATGGACAAGCTTAAAAGATGATGATGATAATGATGATGATTTGTGTTAATATTGTTTTATTTTATTTAAATTATTTTGTTGAGGGTGGGGCGGTTAGCGAGAACGGGGCTAACGGTTCCCTGGGGGCGGGGTGACGAGAACAGAGACGGAGAGAAAGAGACAAAACGTATTCAGAGGCTGCAAGCGTCGTCGTACTTTAGGGATTTTGGAACAAAAGTAATGAGTAAATGTATGTTTTAATCATACAGCTCTAAACGTTTCCAACCACATTGTCTTGGTACTGCTTTTTAGCAAGATAGATGGTGCTAGTTATGATAGCCGCGAACATTTAACCAGATAACTCCTGTGGAATCTGCACACTTGTTTGCTCCCAAAAAATGTTAATGTTTTATCGTCGCAGATATCGTCAACTGGCGTTTCCCCCCCTCAAATTAGTCCGTTGGAGGGGATTGGAGCCGGAGATATCACCAGTTTTGTGACGGCTTACAAGCAGGAGGCTGAGGGAAAGGTAGGAGAGAAGAGGCGGGAAGAAAAGAAAGAGGGTTCTGCTCCATTGAAACAGGCTGCCGGTGAAAGGACGGGTCAGTCGTAGCATTATTTATTTATATTTAGCGTAGTAGAGAACGATAAACAATTGTAAACTCAAAGTCCAGTTTTGGGCTTCTTGCGGGTACTATTCGAGTTTTAGTTAGCAGAGTAATACTTTTTAAAGAAGAGAACGGAGGGAAATATAAACATAGAGATGGACAGGGATTCTGGTCATTGATATTGGTCAGTTTGGTAAAATTAGCTACGTTCATTATAACAGAGAATTGTAAACGTAGATGTTGTAGACATTGTAAACATGTAATGTTAGCTACAGACAAACTCCATTCCAGATTATTAGCTAATATATATTTGGAGTGTCAGGTGTGAATGAGGTGCAAGATGGGGGGAGTGAAATAGATTTTACTTTGTGCTGTGTTGAGAATTATAGGCTACTGTATTTTGCTGCAGAATTTTGAGCTCCATTCTACGGAGCCCCTAAAGGGACTGGGGGGAAGAAAAAAAAAAGACTATTGATTTTGCGTTCCCTTGCAAACACAATTGCGTTCCCTCGCAAATACATTGCGCTCCTTTGCAAATGTTTTATGATACACAATTGTCTTTGTGGCTCAGTCAACACATCAGGACACTGCAGTTTCCAGTGAAATCCAGCCACTTGAAACAGATATATATGTATTTATTTATCTCTACTAACACACAGTTTTGTTGCCAGTGCGACATCTGTATACATCTGTAAGGAACTGCCTAACATCAGAAGTTGTCAGCAACAGGTTTATATATGTTATGTAGCATCCTGAAAGTTCTAGTCAGAACGCCATATTTCCATAGTAACAGGTGTATGAGACTTAGGCTGCTTCATGAAAGAAAGAAAAAGTGTGGACGGCTATGTTTTTTTTTTTAATTGTTATTGACTGGGGTAGGGGTCAAGCTAAGAATGTTAACGAAAAACCTTTACCAAGCAAACACTCTTAAAAATCAGGTCCTTCAATAACAAGATGGAGGGTGTAAGGCGCAACACACAGAGATCTCAGGGCACACTGCGGACTAATTTTTACAGAGACGTGGCTCAGCGCGCTGACTCCAGACACGGCTGTGGAGCTAGAGCCGGTCGCTACACCATGCATTTCGTTTTATCTGAAAAATGTTTTTTTTTTTTTTTTTTTTTTAAATAAAGCTGCAGTAAAAACAGGATACCCTTTTCAGACTGACGTTTACACACACACACACACACATTACTCCTGTACACTACCAATAGCTACACATTTATTTAGGCGTTCACTCTCCTTTCTCTCCCACTGATTGGAAACTGTGTTCATTGTCAGTATCTCTATACTGTTCACGTAACCTTTGTCCATGCGCTTGCACTTTAAATTCTCTCATCCTCATTGCTAAGCAATTAACAACACAGCATCAAACGTTTCAGTTGGCGCTCCCCAATAACATATCCATGTTCTCTGTTGAGAAGAAAAGCTATGTCTTTATATTTCAGTCCAAGATCAAAGTAAATTTCAACGAGCTGCTCCATAGTTCACCTGACACGCACAGCAAGCACATAATCAACAGCAAGCACAGTACTACGGAGCCCACAAAGTATTTGCGAGGTAACGCAATTGTGTTTGCGAAGGAACGCCAAAGTCTTTTTTTCCCCAGTCCCTTTAGGGGCTCCGTAACAAAGACAATTGTGTATCATAAAACATTTGCAAAGGAGCGCAATGTATTTGCGAGGTAATGCAATAATGTTTGCAAGGGAACACAAAATCAATAGTCTTTTTTTAATTTTTCCCCCAGTCCCTTTAGGGGCTCCATACCATTCCAAATCTGATTTGAGACTCCCATTTTTGTTATTTAGTTTATATAGAGTGTACATTTTAATTGTTTATCAGAGTTTAAGAGTATTGCATTTAAAGTGTCTAAATACTAAATGTTGGCTACCAGTTCTGTGATCACAAATGTAGTGTGTTGGTTTTTGTAATGCATATGAAATGACATCTTATTTCTCTGTACTATATGTTTTAAATGTGGAGAGTCTCGTCGTGCCATGATTTTCAGGAAGTTGGCTGCATTTAAGGCTCACATTTACAGGTATCATTAAAACAGGAAAACTGAAACTAGACCTAGGCTATATCATATAGGTTTTAATTTGACATGTCATTGAAAACTGCAATGGTAAATGTTGAAGACTTAAAATAATTTATATTCTCATCATTTAGGCAAGTGCCACAGTTGCTGATTTTGAAACCCTTAACCTGCTTGTGAGTCCTCAGATGTTTATTCTGGGTATGTATATATAATTGCAAGATACTCCAGAATGACAAAAGTTTAACATTTGAATTAATTACAGTGGAATTTTTGACCAATGCAAGATATTTGCTGACAGTGGAAGGAAAAGTGACCTATGTTTGCTCAAGCCTCCATTAATTTCTGGAAAGGCAGCCTTCACCTTGTACTAAAATTTCAATTTCCAATATCGACAGGAAATTTCTTTCTTTCTCTCTCTCTACTTGTTTACTTCCTTCTCTGAATTAAACTAGCCTCTATTTAATGTTATCTTACCTGTAATTAAAAGTATTATTATATATAAAAACCTTGAAATATGATAACTTTACTGATGCAGAAACCCCATGTATGAAAATGGATTAAAAAATTCTAAAATTATCTGAAGGTAATTGCTTTTTAATATTTTGACCCGTTTCTGTTGGATAATTCTTTATGAAATTATTATGAAGGGCAGTTACTGTTTACTGTCATTCATTCATCTGTTGCAACCATTTAATTCTAATCAGGGTCATTGTGGGAATTATTTGATGCAGTTGAAATTTGTGCTTTTGATATGTGAAATTAAAGGTCAAATACAGGATTTTCTGATTACTATGATACATTGAAATATTGCATAGCATATCAGTATACATGACTTTTAGATCAGGTATCAAATTGAAATTGCAGTACTTTTGAAAAAAATGGTTTTGTTGAGTTCGTATTAATATCTATCCTCAGTCTTCACTACAAAAAGTATGAGCAAGCGACAACTAGGGCTGGGCGATATGACCAAAAATTCATATCTCGATATGCCTAAAAGAAGTGGAGATATATGATATGAAATGACATTATGAAAGCCATAACAAAATACAATGTCAAAGTATTAGTGTTTATTTTTAGCACCAAATAGGACATGCTGCATTATCTAACTGTAATTATTAATGTAATTCACCCTTTACCTCACTCATTTGCTCTGATTACTTGCAGAAAAATAAAAATAAACATAGCACAAAAAGTAAGAAAATTTTTGTCTGGTTGATTATTTCTTTGTTGTAACAGTGCTTCTTGCCAATAAACCTTATACCATTACTGTTAATTTCTCTTTTAAATGGTGCTACATTTGTAAGAAACATGCTTTTGTGAGATGAACAGTTGAGCTGAGTATGTGGATTGCACCAGTGAAAAATTTGTCAAATACTCACTGCCAGTGCCAAACAGCTTATTTTGTGTGATGGTGTGATGTGGCATCTCCTTCACTTGAAAAATGAGGTTTATCGTCATTGCAAGCAATCTCAATGCAGAAAAAGATATTGAGATGAAATTCTACAACCAGTGGCAATCCGATATCTCCACAGTCTGGGACCAAACTCTAACCTCCAAAATGACAACACTTGCCCCACAGAGCGGTGTTTATCAGAGACTACCTCCAGAATTTGGTAGTGGAGAGGATGGAATGGCCTGCTAGCTCCTGACCTCAACCTCAATGAACACTTGTGGGATCAGCTTGGGAGTGCTGTTCATGCCACAGTGACCAACACAACCACATGTGTGACCAGCAGTGTGTAACCAGGATGGTGACCATCATGAAGAGAAAGTCCTGGGCTGTTTTGGCTGTTTATGGTTCTTCCACACGCTACTGAAGCTCCTATTTGTTAAAAGAATACATTGTTAAATTGCCAATATGTCTTGTTTCTTCAAACTTCAGTCAGCCAGTCACAACTCACCAAACGAGTCAATGGCAGAATAAGCTCTTTGGCATCGGCAGAGAGGATTGGGCTAATGTTTCATTGGCACAACCCACATACTCATTTCTACTGCTCATCCCACAAATGCATGTTCCTTATAAATATGGCACCATTTCAAAGGGAAATTAACATGATTACAACAGTATAAGATTTATTGCCAAGAAACATTGTTACAACAAAGATATAATCTACCAAACAAAAATATCCTTATTTTTGTGCTATGTTTAGTTTTAAAAATTGTCTTGCCCATGATGTCATCTGATCTTCCCCTTACTGTATCCTCTTGTGTACAAAATTTTTATTGCAACTTTTTTGTACCTTTATTTCCACATGCTATGTTACTAACTGTGGAATTATTATTTTTTTAGACGCCTCATTGGTACAAATCCCCAGGGGTGGTCAAAGTAGAGAGCAACCAAGAAGTCCCGGACCATGCATCCGTGTGTATCCTTGCTTTAAAGAAACTGATGGACTTTGAATTAAATTTTATTTACAAACCGGATTCCAAAAAAGTTGGGACACTAAACAAATTGTGAATAAAAACTGAATGCAATGATGTGGAGATGGCAAATGTCAATATTTTATTTTTAATAGAACATAGATGACAGATCAAAAGTTTAATCTGAGTAAATGTAACATTTAAAAAAAATATATGTTCATTCAAAATTTCACAGTGTCAACAAATCCCAACAAAGTTGGGACAAGTAGCAATAAGTGGCAAAAAGGAGGAAATTGAGCATATAACGAACAGCTGGAAGACCAATTAACAATAATTAGGTCAATTGACAACATGCTTGGGTATAAAAAGAGCTTCTCAGGGTGTCAGTGTCTCTCTGAAGCCAAGATGGTAAGAGGATCACCAATTCCACCATTGTTGCGCAGAAAGATGTTTGTTGTGCAGCGATACCAGAATGGTGTTACCCAGCGTAAAAAAGCAAAGATTTTTAAGTTATCATCAACCGTGCATAACATCATCAAAAGATTCAGAGAATCTGGAACAATTTCTGTGCATAAGGGTCAAGGCCATAAAACTCTACTGGATCCTTGTGATCTCCGGGCCCTTAAACATCACTGCACCTTGAACAGGAATGCCACTGTCAAGGAAATAAAAGAATGGGCTCAGAAATACTTCCAGAGAGCATTGTCAGTGAACACAATCCACCGTGCCATCCGCCGTTGCCAGCTGAAACTCTACAGTGCAAAGAGGAAGCCATTTCTAAGCAAGCTCCACAAGCTCAGACATCTGCACTGGGCCAGGGGTCTTTTAAAATGGAGTGTGGCAAAATGGAAGACTGTTCTGTGGTCAGATGAGTCACGATTTGAAGTTCTTTATGGAACACTGGGACGCCATGTCATCCGGACCAGAGAGGACAAGGATAACCCAAGTTGTTATCAACGCTCCGTTCAGAAGCCTGCATCACTGATGGTATGGGGTTGCATGAGTGCTTGTGGCATGGGCAGCTTGCGTGTCTGAAAAGGCACCATTAATGCAGAGAACTATGTTCAGGTTCAAAACATATGTTCAAAACATATGCTCAAAACATATGCTCCCATCTAGACGTCATCTCTTTCAGGGAAGACCCTGCATTTTTCAACAAGATAACGCCAGACCACATTCTGCAGCAATCACATCATCATGGCTACGTAGGAGAAGGATCCGGGTACTGAAATGGCCAGCCTGCAGTCCAGATCTTTCACCTATAGAGAGCATTTGGCGCATCATAAAGAGGAAGGTGTGACAAAGAAGGCCCAAGAGGCCTGTATTAGACATGAATGGGAGAGCATTCCTATTTCTAAACTTGAGAAACTGGTCTCCTCTGTCCCCAGACATCTTTTGAGTGTTGTAAGAAGAAGGGGGGATGCCACACAGTGGTAAAAAATGGCCTTGTCCCAACTTTTTTGGGATTTGTTGATGCCATGAAATTTTGAAACAACATATTTTTCCCTTAAAATGATACATTATCTCAGTTTAAACTTTTGATCTGTGATTTGTGTTATATTCTGAATAAAATATTAGATGTTGGCACCTCCAAATCATTGCATTCAATTTTTATTCACAATTTGTTTAGTGTCCCAACTTTTTTGGAATCCGGTTTGTATTTAAAGGGTCATGTTCAACACAAAACTGACTCTAAGTCAGTAACATGTTGGGTTCACTGATGATATTTGAAATACAAAGTTTTAGCAATCCAGATTACATATTTTTTATTACATTTTTCATGATGTTTTACGGTCACTATTTGTGTTGTCTGGTAAGATCAAAAGTCATGTGATATAAAGTAATGTTTTACTATAAAGATTTGGGCACCTTTCTTGTAATTCATCAAGGCAATAATGTAATTGGATATTGTGAAGTATTTTTGGTTAGGAAAAAAAAAAAAGCAAATATCATAAGGGGCAAAAATATTAAGTTCAAGTAAAAAAATAAATGATTTGAACATGTTATGTAGTACTTGAAATTTGTCCACATTTTGCATATATTCAGTTTTAATAAAGCGTGTTACTGATTTTAATTCTGAATGTAGATTTGGACTTCTTTTGTGTATGTTATGGTTATAGTATTTTTAAAGTATTCATGCTTGGCAGACTTGATTTTTTTTTTTAATAGTAACACTATAATCTTAATACAAAAATATTACATGCTGGTATTGTTCAGTGTATATATAAAGAATTGAATGTAATTTAGAAACTGTTTGTAATTAGTGTTCCTCTGTAAAAAGGTATTGTTTCTGAAAAAAGGCAGTAAATGGCTGGCAATTCTGCTGAAAATATTACTGTACATTTAAATATTTAGAGTAAAACATTGTATTATGCAATTACAGTAGTATTCTGTAAATTTTAAATACAATCTTGTTCCTGTACAAATGCAGTAATTGGCTGGAAACTCTGTTGCCAGGTATTTACTGTAAATCCCAATATTTACAGTTAAGTTTTATTCATTTACAGTAGTATTTTGTAAAGTTGAAATACATTAATGTTCCTGTAAAAATACAGTAATTGTCTGGGAGCTCAGCTGACAGTTATTTACTGTAAATCAGTTTTTACAGTAAAGTATTGTATTATTTAATTACAGTAGTATGCTGTAAATGTGAAATACGGTAGTGTTGAGGCTCTATGTCACACCAGTGTTGGGTTTAGACGTCGACCCGATTTTCATTAAAACTAAAACAACATTGGAGCTTGACGTCACCCAAATGTTAATTTTTGAGTAATATCTGACTTTGATTACTAACCATAATTCAATGTCTAAACTACATTGAGTCTTGATGTCACACCAATGTTGGGATTTGACGTCAACCCGAATTTTCATTTCCAACTAAAATTCAACATCTATACAACATTGGAGCATGACATCATCCTGACGTTAAATTTTGAGTAATATCTGACTTTGATTACTAAACATACTTCAACGTCTAACCAATGTTGGTTCTTGATGTCACATCAATGTTGGGTTTAGATGTCATCCCGATTTTCATTTCCAACTAAAAATCAACATCTACACAACATTGGAGTTTGACGTCATCCTGACGTAAATTTTTGAGTAATATCTGCCTTTGATTACTAACCATATTTCAACGTCTAACCAACGTTGAGTCTTGACGTCACATCAATGTTGGGTTTAGACGTCAACCCGATTTTCATTTCCAACTAAAAATCAACATCTACACAACGTTGGAGTTTGACGTCATCCTGACGTAAATTTTTGAGTAATATCTGACTTTGATTACTAACCATATTTCAACGTCTAACCAACGTTGAGTCTTGACGTCACATCAATGTTGGGTTTAGACGTCAACCCGATTTTCATTTCCAACTAAAAATCAACATCTACACAACGTTGGAGTTTGACGTCATCCTGACATTAATTTTTGAGTAATATCTGACGTTGATTACTAACCATATTTCAACGTCTAACCAACGTTGAGTCTTGACGTCACATCAATGTTGGGTTTAGACGTCAACCTGATTTTCATTTCCAACTAAAAATCAACATCTACACAACGTTGGAGTTTGACGTCATCCTGACGTTAATTTTTGAGTAATATCTGACTTTGATTACTAACCATATTTCAACGTCTAACCAACGTTGAGTCTTGACGTCACATCAATGTTGGGTTTAGACGTCAACCCGATTTTCATTTCCAACTAAAAATCAACGTCTGTCCAACGTTAGAGACCAACGCCTTTCTGACGTCAAATTGACGTCCTGTGCCTGCTGGGTATGGACACTTTTGAGCAGCAAATCCACCTACTAATGTGTGATTTTTGGACCTTGGGAGGAAACCAGAGCAAATGGAGGACACCCACGCCGACATGTGGTGAACACACCAAGCTCCTCACAGACATTCACCCGGAGTGTGGCTCGAACCCATGACCCCGGGACCCTATTTCTAAACCAAAACCAGGCCAGACCATTCAAAATGAAGATGCCTTCCTAGCACTTCAATAAAACATACTCACTTGAAAAAAATGGCTTTAGTGTGGTTTAAAGCTTTAAATATTTCTCATCTTACTGGTCAGTAGGGGAACTAAACAGTACGGTAAACCCACATGTATTTCTCATACACTGATGTAAGTACGTCATATCTGCATTACTGACAACCTTGCTCTAATTCATTGGATGTTTTAGGAGTCACCCTCAGAGTCCAATTTATATTCTCTCTCTGATCACTGTATGGTCTTTTATCAGTTTTTTACAGTTGGCCCATGATTTTTTGCTGCAACTGTATTCGTAATATGTTTTAGTTTTGTTCATGTTTCATTCCTTAATTTACACATGCTTCTAATAAAAATATTATTAATATTATTATAGTAGACCAGACTTTCTTAAATACTAATGTTGAGTTTAACACATTGAGGTAAACAAATGTCTTCTTTCACAGCCCACATTTAGGGTTTGAGGCTCAGCAAATAAATATGGAACAGTGCATTAAGTGTAAATATGCAGAAATGTTCCCTGTAGAGGGTGTGAATTGCATTTGAGTATTTGTCTTTGTACAAAATTGTAAATGTCAAATACTCCACCTTAGAAGGGAAGACGTGTGTCACATTTCACGTGTGCTGAAACATGTCACATGTCTAATATACACCACCCCAGATGAGACACGAGTTATACTGCTACTGAGTGTGAATGCAGGTCATTTTTACAGTGCACAATTAATAATGATCTTTTTTTATTATTTAGTTTAATGAATGTATCAACACAACAGAACAGAACACAATGATCAACATTAAAATATTTCTAACAATAATAATATATCTCTATTTCTAGAGCATTTTAGATATAATACATTAAAGCACATTACACATGAATATGAATGCAACACTGGAAAGGTAAAAAGTAACAACACAGTAACAGAACACTCAGCAACAAATCATAGATTTACCTTCCAAATATGTTTGTTAAGTTGGATTTAACGACGTTGTAATGAGTCATTTTTATTAATAGATGTAAAAAAAAGGATGTTCCACAAACTGAGCTGAAAGTGATCATAGGAGATTGCAGTAACCCTGAGCTGAGGCGGTGGTCTTGATTATAGCTGTTCTAAAGCATAAACAGATCAGTAATTTATGCCAAAGACAGGAGATTATGAAGCAGTTGAGTAGTTTACAAAATCGCCCATGTTTTAAAATCTTGACAGCTCTATGATCACAGCGTGTGTGGAATCATTTGTGTGCCACACAGAAGCACTCTGACGCCCTGAAACAGAAAACACACCAGGGATAATAAAGTAGTGAACCAGCATTCATATCAGACTTACATCAGTTTAAAATGATAAACTCTATAATGTTATGAAAGTCTGATCTCTTCAATAATTAAGGAACCAGTGAAGAATATGGGCTTATTTTAATAAATATTAGCATGTTTCAGAACATATAAATGTGCTATAAAGTAATAACAAACCCTCGTACTTACACAATGACCCCAGAACATGTGTCTGATGCTGTCAGAAGAGTCAAGAAATCAAAACAAGTCAGAATGCATTCTACTGTTTTTAAAACACAAGCAATATTTATTAATATTTATATAGATATTATAATATTTATTACAGGTTCAGGTTTTGTTGATCAAAGAAAAATGTTTGTGATCGTACCTAGAGTGTCCATCATTCTCTCAGTTTGTTTGTCTCTGAAAAATGTGTTTTTAGCTGCTTCTGTTAACATAAGAAACCAGAGTAACCCTTTACCAAGGAGGAAACAGGACACTTACATATCATGAGGAGCTGTAATATACCTCAATAAACCTATATAAAGGCTTATTACAATTGGCCTCGACTGTCACAGCAGCTGCTAATATCCAGTTGAATGTTAATATTTAAGATCATTTTTAGATTTCTTTCCAGCATTAAGTTATAACATTGCACTTTGTGGAGTGGAGTGGAGGTGTCTTATAAGAAGAACTGAATATATAACAGTGTTATAAAATATGGTACAAGATACAGCTGTTAGAGTTGAACAAGGACACAGTGTCACTGATGTAAACACTGCTCTCTCAAAGCACTAAAATCTACATGAGTTCTAACGGTGTCAGTGGTGTCCAGAATCATTCTACAGGAGCACAGACTCAACCACTTCAACTGTAGAAACACACCAGATCCACACCATCAGCTCATTATCATGCTTCAGAAATGTTATTATCATGCTTCAGGAATTCAGGTATGAAATACAGAAGAAATGTGTTATTATTCAGTCGTATTACAACAACAGATCAATTCTACTGCCATGTTTCTGTTCGTAAATGTTGTAGAAGGTCAGGGTTAGTGCCAATTTATTAAACTGGTTTATTTCTAACATGCTTTGTGATCATACCCAATGTGGTCTCACTGATGCTGGGTTTCTCAGACGTAGAGACAGAACTCAAAGCTGTTGTTGCTGTTGAAAAGAAGAAATAAACTGGTTCTAGTGACATAGTTACAGCAGGACGGTCAACAGATATTTTCTGATAGATGTGATCTTACTTGTAGGTCTTTCAGTGACAGTGAGGTGAACAGTAACTCCCACTTCTCCTGCACTGAACCAGTACCAGCCAGCATCACTCTTCTTCAGTCCACTCATCTCCACACTGACCGATCCTCTCCCATCATCACTGATCTGCACTGCTGAATTCTGGGATGTTAAGCAGCTCCAGTATCTAAATCTGCACCACTGCTTCTGTTTATTCTTATAATCAGTTCTGTAGAGACACTGGACACTGACACTGCCCCCTTCCTGACCACTCACTCTGCTGTTTATCACAGACACAGCAGGATCTGAATAAAGAGTCAGAGAATGAGTGCTGTAAACACGTCCTCCATCAAACAAGCTTTAAGTTACAGTGAACAGGTTCTACTTCACACAGAGAGACTTCTTACCTGCACTGACCGTCAGGTACAAGTAATCATAGTCATCTACGGTCCATTTACCTCCAATTTCCACAGCGCACCAATAATATCCAGAGTCAGAGTCTTGGAGACTGTTGAGTTCCACAGTAAACATATTCTGGGTCGGATAATCAGTGACTGATGTATTTTTCCACTTGTGTTTGTACGGGCTACTATTCCACAGGAGCTCCAGTAATACCCCTTACACCAGTATTTAGGGTTTGATTTGTATTGTTCATCATAAAAACATGGAATGGTGAGAGATCCTCCACTTTTTACAGCTACATTCCTCAGTGTCTTCACACTCTCAGACTCTACAGAGAAGAAAACAATTAACACAACAGTACAATTGTACTCTAACAATGTTTAGTAAAAAAAAGTTATTCATGTCTCACGTAAAATAATAATGATCATTTAAATCAGCACACACACACACACAGACACACAGAGGGAGAGACACAGTCTAATGCTGCTATATTCTGTCTCTCTTAGTGGCGGCAGTAACAGCTCCAGCCCTTCAGAGGCTTTACACTAGCGGCTGGAACAATGCTGTTGGATTTGATTGTATTTGGCCACTAAGAGCTTTAGTAAGGCAAGATACTGATGCTGAATGATTAGTTCTGGATCACGAACACCACTCCAACACTTTCCAAAAAGTATTGGGTAGAGTTCCATCTGCCCAGTTGTTTGTTATAAAAGGAACATTATTACAGTTTATTACAGTCTGTCCCTTTCATCAATACAATGTCTCTTATTTTATAGAACAGCAGCAGTTATTGTGTGAGCACTGCCACTGATCAGAAATCTTCAAGGACAGACACGTTATTCAATGCCTGCACATGCATTATGACGTCTTTGTTTTTGTTGCCAGCAGAGACAGTGTTAAAAGCAGAAGTTTCCTTCAACTAAAAACTATTTTTGCCTGTGTGGTTGGTGCAGAAACATGTACAGAGAAATCCCCTCCAATAGAGGATAATACAGGGTGTCTATAGGTTTATTCACACTTCTTCTTTTATTATGAGATTATTAATTAACACATCAGAAAACACATCAGTGTCACTGTAGAGTGAAGAGAATGAGTCTTTTAGACTGAAGCGACACTGTGATAAAAGGGTATTAAAGCACATTTAAAGCAGTGAAAACTGAACAACACAAAGAACACCTCCAGTGCACAGGAATGATGCAGCATTGATCTTACCTGAGATACAGAGGAGGAACACAGAGAGAATTAAAGAACTCATGAGGGAGTAGAAGTGCATCTTTCTGTAAGTGGCTCCAGACACAAATACTCTTCCTGCCTCTGCAGCACCACCTCAGAGTTTCTTCCTGTTTTCAGCTCTTGTTGCTGCTGACTGGATCAGTGCAGGGTCCTACACTCAAACACATGAATGAATATTTTAATTTAAACACAGTATTTACCAGAGTGTCACAGCATTGTGCTGAGTGCTGGGGAAAGATCATCATATAGAGGTTATATAGATGTAACAGAGTTAAAATATATGTATTACAACCTAAAACAATTACACAAAGCTATTATTATTAAAGTGGTCTTTTTGGTATAGGGCAGCTGTATTGGGACGTCTCTCCTCCTCTCCTCCTTCATAAAACTCCTCCCCCTTCCCTGCCTCTCCCCTATTTACTCATGTGTAATATGCAGTAGCGGTATTAACATGGAAAGGCATCGGCATCTTACGTTCGCGTGACACTGGCACATGCCAGTAACATCGGCACCTTACGTACGGGTGACAGTGGCATCTTTTTTTTTTTTTTTGGTGACAGTGGCATGTGTCAATGGCATCGATTTTTTTTTTTTGGTGACAGTGGCATGTGTCAATGGCATCTATTTTTTTTTTGGTGACAGTGGCATGTGTCAATGGCATCGATTTTTTTTTTTTTTGGTGACAGTGGCATGTGTCAATGGCATCTTTTTTTTTTTTTTGGTGACAGTGGCATGTGTCAATGGCATCTATTTTTTATTTTTTTTTGACAGTGGCATATGCCTCTGTTTTGCGCAAATGCCGATGACATTGACATCCGTTTTATGACACTGACATATACTCCACTTCATTGTTGAACATCTGCCAGTAGACTAAGTTTAGCTAGCATATGGATGTTTAAACTAGCTATATATTTAACTAGCACACGTATGCTACTAGTATGTAAACGGACCAAACATGTGACATGCTACAAACATAGCATCCCTTATTCGCACACAGTCCACTGTCTCTGTGTTCATGGACAATTGAACTAAAAGTTCTTCACAGTTAGGGGTATACGACGCTCCTCAAAACCACCACCAATTATTATTTATATTATTTTATACAGGTAATGTTAAATGCCGTGTAGTATCATGTTCACTGGTTATCAGTAATATATGGGAAATACATTTTATACTGCTAATATACAATAGAATGCTGTATAGGAATGCTATTAAAAGTGGCAGAGGGCTATACTATAAGGTTTAGTGTGCCTGCGTTCTGGTGCTGCAAGTCTCTGACATGTTAACATTGATACCTTAATTCTATCCTGTATTTATTTTGCTTTTTAGGACACACATTTAAAACACTTGATGGTCTGTTTCATGACATCCAGGCTCACAGTACTTTTCTTTAGAATTCTGTAGAAAGTGTGATGAATGCACCCAGGACCACATCTCTAAAAAACATCTCAAGTATTCTGTTTTTTTTAAAGATGCTAGCAATAGTAAGCAGTCTGTTTCTAATCTGAATTTCTATGTTAATAATGGTATATTTATTTTGATAAATGCTGAGGAAATACTAATGGCCAAAATGTTCCTTTGTGATCAGTATGATTGTCTTATTATTGAGATTAAAAACTTAAAAAATGATGTGCTGTTTATGATCTGTTGTTTTTGTAGACTTTTGATGACTTGTACAGTTAAACTAAATGTTCAGTAGTAATTACATAATGTTGAATTCTTTTTTCTGTCAGATCTTTTCACAGTGCCATGTTTTTGTGCACAAGTTAAAGACTTAAAAAGAAGTCATTAAATAAACACATGGGCTTTATTTTAAAGAAGACATTTAGGGGAAATCTGGATTATATGTCAGTAGAATTGGATGTCAGCACATATTATGAGCCTTCATCAGAAAGTCATACATTGTCTTGGTTGAAACGTCAGCTTTCAAGAATCTGACATGCAGTGTTGTACAAGGCTATTAGAGCTTCACGTGGCATAAAGACATTTTAATTAATCTAGTAGTCCAGTAGTAATGTTGCTTGGCAGCATTGTGGTATGTGGACATCTTGAAAGTGGTGAGTTTGAGGAGTGTCGTATACCCCTTACTGGGAAGAACTTGTAGTTCACTTGTCCATGAACACAGTGACATGACTATGTTTGTAGCATGTCACTTGTTTGGTCCGTTTACATGCTAGTAGCATACGTGTGCTACCCAGTAAACAATTAGCCGTTGATTCGACGTTGAAATAATGTAATGACTGCCATCAACGTTCTCTTAAGGTTGAAAGTGAACGTTGAAAAGACGACCAAGCACAGACATTGAAAAAACGTATTAGAGTATTAGACGTATTTTGGACGTCCGTTGACGTTATTAATTGGTCCCGAAATAAATTACTTGTATAAAACGCGTTTTGGACGTCCACTGACGTTATCGATTGGTCACCACTTAACTAACTTATTAAGATGGATTTTGGACGTCCATTGACGTTTAAAATATGTGTTTGACGGACAGACTACTTTTAAACCTATTTTGAACGTCCAGGGACGTTCCTTGTTTACTGAGTAGTTAAATATATAGCTAGTTTAAACATCCAAATGCTAGCTAAACTTACTGGCAGATGTTCAACAATGAAGTGGAGTATATGTCAGTGTCATAAAACGGATGTCAATGTCATCGGCATTTGCGCAAAACAGAGGCATATGCCACTGTCACTAAAAAAAAAAAATCGATGCCACTGTCACTCGTACGTAAGGTGCCGATGTCACTGGCATGTGCCAGCGTCACGCGAACGTAAGATGCCGATGCCTTTCATTTACATTTACATTTACATTTATGCATTTGGCAGACGCTTTTATCCAAAGCGACTTACAAAAGAGGAGCTAACATTCGAACTACAGCACAAATTATGCAAAATACCTTACATTAAGTGCAGTATGCCAGGAAGTAATAAGTGCATTATTAAGAAAGACATTCAGTGCAAAAGATACTCTCGGAAGAGCTGGGTTTTCAATGATTTCTTGAATGCAGAGAGGGTTTCTGTTGCTCTGATAGTGCTTGGAAGCTCGTTCCACCAGCGTGGTACCAGAGATGAGAATAGCCTCAACTGACCTGTACGGAGGGTTGGTCGTGTTAGTAGGCGCTCCTTTGAGGAACGGAGAGGGCGGGCGCTAACGTATGGTTTTAAGAGTCTATTGAGGTAGATGGGAGCAGAACCAGTGAATACTCTGAAGGCCATCATTAGTGATTTGAATTTGATGCGAGCAGCTAAGGGTAGCCAATGCAGCTCAACTAATAGGGGCGTGACATGTGCTCTTTTTGGTTGGTTGAAGACCAGGCGTGCTGCCGCATTCTGGATCATCTGTAGCGGTCTCACAGCACAGGTCGGAAGACCTGTCAGGAGGGCGTTGCAATAGTCTAGACGGGAGATTACTAACGTCTGAACGAGGAGCTGTGTTGTATGTTGAGTTAGGTATGGCCTAATCTTCCTTATGTTGAATAGGGAGAAGCGGCACGATCGAGCTACAGCGGTAACATGATCTGCGAAGGTCAGCTGGTCGTCAACCATGACACCTAGGTTTCTTACAACCTTGGTGGGAGCCACTGATAGGGACCCTAGCTTGATGCTGATGTTGTGGAGAATAGCTTGCTTGGCTGGGAGGACCAGTAGTTCAGTTTTGGATAAATTCAATTGGAGGTGATGTTCCTTCATCCATGTAGATATGTCAGAGAGACAGTCAGAGATTCGAGTTGCCACTGAAGTGTCTCCTGGAGGAAAGGATAAATAGAGCTGTGTGTCATCTGCATAGCAGTGATAGGAGAAGCCGTGCGAATGTATGATTGGGCCTAGAGAGGTAGTGTACAAGGCAAAGAGGAGGGGTCCCAGCACCGAGCCTTGGGGCACACCTGTGGTGAGGTGGTGTCGCGCTGATGTTTGTCCAAGCCATGACACACTGAAGGATCGTCCAGTGAGATAAGACTCAAACCAGGAGAGTGCATTGTTCTTGAAGCCCATGTCAGTGAGTTTGTTTAGTAAGATGTGGTGGTTGACCGTATCAAACGCTGCTGATAGGTCGAGCAGAATGAGAACTGAGGATTGACCTGTTGCTTTTGCATCTTTAAGAGCTTCCATTACTGACAGAAGTGCAGTTTCCGTCGAGTGGCCGCTCTTGAAGCCGGACTGGTTCGAGTCAATGTTAATACTGCCTCTCCATGGAGCTTTGGATAACAGGGTCTTTGTGGTCCTCACGGAACACTGCAATATCCGCCAACTCTTTTAAATGGCAACGTGCGAAGTGAGGCACATGTAAGCACTGTAGTCTTCATGGGCAGTTATGGACTGTTGAACAAAGAGTGTGTAAATTGATGACTTATCCAACATCAAACCTAAACCTATCACAATATTGGCTTGAAATCAACTCTTAATTCCCCTACAGCCAATCACAGTCATTTCACAGGGCTTACTCACTCTCACACAGCCTTAAACTACACACCTTATATTCTTTATTGAGTGCAACATACACCAATTACAGAATGCTCCGTCCTCTCTAGGCTTGAACACAGTGAGGTCACTCTGAAATGTGTAACTGTTTTTCTGGATAGTGTTCACTGATGTGTCCTTCACTGGAAGCTGCTTCAGTGGGATTTGAGCAGCTTCTCTCATCTCCTCCAGTATTCAGACACAGGACTGAGGAATAGAGAAGGCTCTATAGGAAAATGCAGTAACATTTAAGGTTTCTGGACACGGCCTGTTCCAAATATCGTGATAAACCCTCTCACTTTATTCCTTCAGTAAGTGAAGGATTTGAGACAAACAAAAGAGCAATGTTTTTAAACTCTGATAATGAGAACTCTCACAATCATTCATTTCTCATTTTTAAATAAAATATATAGATCAGAAACTAGGGTAACATCTTAAAACAAATTCAAATGAACCTGAATTAAGATTTTATTTATTTATGTTTTAAGAATTCACATAAAAAATATAATATTTTAATGAACTGACTGTAACATCACAGAATCATCAAACAATCAAACAACAATCAAAATGTTTTTAACCAGTCCATTCAGAGCAAGAGAGGGTCAGAAACAGGAAGAACACTTCAGTCAAATGTACTTCACTCAGAGGCAGGAAGAGTATTTCTCTCTGGAGCCTCTTACAGAAAGATGCACTTCTACTCCCTCATGAGTTCTTTAATTCTCTCTGTGTTCTTCCTCTACATCTCAGGTAAGATCAATGCTGCATCATTCCTGTGCACTGGAGGTGTGTTCTTCACTCTCTCACTGCTTTAAATACACTTTGATTAACTCACCTGCTCCAGGGTGCAGAGTGGATACTGAATAATAACATTTAGGACGAGGGTGAAATGTGTTTGCTCAGTTATGACCAGTTTATTCCTCTGATATAGTTCTGAATCAGTTCCTGAGTCGGAGTAACACTGTTGTACAATTTGACTTCTTCTCTGTAGAGTCTGAGAGTGTGAAGACACTGAAGAATGTAGCTGTAAAAAGTGTAGGATCTCTCACCATTCCATGTTTTTATGATGAAAAATACAAATCAAACCCTAAATACTGGTGTAAGGGGTATTACTGGAGCTCCTGTGGAATAGTAGCCCATACAAACACAAGTGGAAATACACCAGTCACTGATTATCCGACCCAGAATATGTTTACTGTGGAACTCAACAGTCTCCAAGAGTCTGACTCTGGAGATTATTGGTGCGCTGTAGAAATCAAAAATGGTCCAGATGATGGTGATTATTTGTACCTGATGGTCAGTGCAGGTAAGAAGTCTCCCTGTGTGAGGTAGAACCTGTTCACTGTAACTTAAAGCTTGTTTGATGGAGGACGTGTTTACAGCACTCATTCTCTGCCTCTTTATTCAGATCCTGCTGTGTCTGTGAACAACAGCAGAGTGAGTGGTCAGGAGGGGGGCAGTGTCAGTGTCCAGTGTCTCTACAGAACTGATTATAAGAATAAACAGAAGCAGTGGTGCAGATTTAGAGACGGGCACTGCTTAACATCACAGAATTCATCAGTGCAGATCAGTGATGATGGGAGAGGAGCGGTCAGTGTGGAGATGAGTGGACTGAAGAAGAGTGATGCTGGCTGGTACTGGTTCAGTGCAGGAGAAGTGGGAGTTACTGTTCACCTCACTGTCACTGAAAGACCTACAAGTAATATCACATCTATCAGAAATACTGCCCATATCTGCTGACTGTCCTGCTGTAACTGTGCCACTAACATCAGATTATTTCTTCTTTTCAACAGCAACAAAAGCAGTGACTACAACTTCGTCAACTGAGAAAACCAGCATCAGTGAGACCACATCAGGTATGACCAGAAACCATGTTTGAATTGATCAAATTAAATGAATTAACAGAAAATATGAATGTTTGTCTTTTTAGATTCCACAAGTCTGACCAGAAATTCAGAGTCAAAAACAGCTAATCAGTAAGCACTGAAGTTCTACTACAGCTACACTTTCATACCTTAGTATAGCATGCTTTGCCCCTTACTATTTGCAGAAAAGCAACTCTAAGTTCTACAAAAATACATCTGAGAATGTACAAGGTCCAAGCATGAGATGAAGCATGATAAATGTGAAAATAAAAAACATTCCCCTTATTTTCTCACTGTCCAGTTAAAAAAAAATACAATGATCTCCCTGTGAAGGGCAGCTGCTCTGTTTAAATGATGTAATTAAATAAAAATCCACAAAATGGAGATAAGGATTTTGTAGTGTATACTCTCACAAGCCAAAGACACATTACTAGATAAAAATGCAATTTGTTTACTTCTAGTTCAGTGAGTACAGAAAATACAAGCAACTCTAAGTTATATTTTGTACATCTAAACTTTGTAGACCACTTCTCATCCAGTGTTTCTCCTGAAATTTTCTCCTGAAAATGTTTGTTTGTTTATTTTAAAAAGGTGTTTGTTTTCTGGGAAAGTTTTACAACTAAAATAAAATTGCTCTGCATCAAGCTTTTTTTGTTTAGGGCAATTTTTGTTGTTATCTTTTAAAAATTAATTTTAACAATTTCACTTTCACATCTCAGAATATAACTGCTTCCTCTTGCTACTTGCAGAACAGCTCCTGTTTCTACAGTAAAAGAGGACTCTGAGCGGGTCAACAACTCAAGTGGCAATGCAACAAAGCAAGACAAGTAAATAGAAAAAAAGCACATTCCTATTGTTGTTCAGATTCTGGAGAAACCAAAAGATTTATTATAGATACAATTATATGTGTGTATGTGTGTGTATATGTGTGTGTGTGTTTGGGGGGGGGGGGGGGGGGGGGCTTCATGGTGTCTTCCTTTTGTTTAATTTATGGTTTTGTTGAATTATTTGCAAAAAAACATGTGCCTACATTCACTGCAGCAATGGAAATGCCAAACTTATCTGGATTCTACTGGCTGCAGGCCTCAGTCTGCTGCTCCTCTTGGTCTGTGTTATGACCTTCATATTGAGGAAAAGGTCTGGTAAGTGTTTGTCTGACATTTCCTTAAAGGCTGTTCAATCTCATTTACACTGTTTTACACTTACATCTCTGTATAATGTGCTCCACTCACTCCATCTCTCTCTCTAACAGAGACCAGAGGGAGGAGTAGTAACTCTACAGATCAAACTGTAAGTGCTGTGACTGATGGGTGGCTTCATGTTGTGTAGAAATTGTATCCCAGACTGGGATTAAGCCTAGTCCTGGACTACATATTAAAGAGGATATACTCAAATACTAAACTTAATCCCTGAGAAACCAGCCCAGAGTGCAGTAGGTAGTATTGTGTAGACACCGGATTTTATTATCTGTGTTTTGTGTGTGTGTGTGTGTGTGTGTGTGTGTGTGTGTACGTGTGCTTGTATCAGGAACCAACACCTGAAGATGCCACACCATACAGCACTGTGATTAAAAATAAGAAAAAGGTAAGACTTCCTAATTTACATTCACCTACGCATCATTGGCACCAAAGATTATTATGAAAATGATTTACCCTCTCCATAAGTCTCGTGTTCTTTCTCTGAAAGTTAGTACATGTGAAAAACTATGTTTGCTTCCATATATTCTCCTTAATCATATGTATTTGTTAAATCAACAGCACATTTGATTTTAAACAAGGTCTTACTGCCCAGATAAATAGATACATTGTCTATCTTGTTTTCTCAGGTGCCTAAAATGTTTGCACCGTACTATAAACATAAAAAACTATTTCATTACTGAAACCAGACTAACTTATCCTGAGTATATAATATCCACAGCTTTCATCAGAAGTGGCTGTGGAAACTGATGCGATCTACATCAATTTAGCCACAGATGCCACAAATACACTTGTAAGTGAACTCTTGAACACAAGCTGTTTTCAGTCACACCTCCGTTTTACCCAAAGGAAGTACCGTTGTCATCACATAGCTGAAAGTAGTGCTTTTGAGGTTCCTCAGCCTTTAGTTTACGTGCTGCAGGAGCTGAGATCCTCCTTTATTTTTAAAATTGTCCCATTTTACAGCTCTCACCAGCTGCTGGAAATGATGCAGTGATCTACAGCAACATGTTTTGCTAATAATCTGTGAGTCACAATACACCATTCTTTATTATTTGTTACACTTTTATGCATTCTGCTCATTGTTTCCGTTTTGTCTGTGTTCATTCCAGGTGCATTCAGAAAACTACAATATAACCATTTGTTAATAGCCATGAAATATGTTCAATAACAACGCTGTCACATGTTACCAACATCTTAGTGTTTCTAACATTATACAATCAAATGTATTAAATATGATACATGATCTTTAAATGTGAGTCTTTCATCATCTAATGAAGAGAAATAACAAAACAATCTTTTATCCTTTTGGGCAAAGAGTTCTGAGTTCTCTACTGAACTGTGAATGAATTGGAATGAAATGCTTTTCCATGCATTTACCAAACCATTACAAAATTGTTGCTATCTTCATGAAAACACAGGAGAAAATATTAAGATATACTTTTTTTGCTCATCTGAAGCAATTCCATGTATGATTTCACAGATGTAGTGTATTCTACCTGTCAGATGCTAATTAATTATAATAAATATTCACATTTAGACAAATTTTCTAAAAGCCTTTTCTGTGCAAAATGTTTTGGTTTAGTTGTAGACATAGATTTTTTGAGACAGATTTAGAGGAAGATGATGATGATACAGGAGTGTGGGAGGTCTGTTGAATGATTTCACATTTAAAGCCAAGTTTCAGACAGTAATCGAAACAACTGCAGTACCTCTGAATATGGAAACATGGTTGTGCAGATAAACAAAAAAGAGCCTTTGTGGTTTTGTTGTTTTTATTACCACCAGTATATGAAATGTAAAAGGTCAGAGAGAAGAACAGAGTACTCATAGTCCAAGGACCTCTGGAGCAGTTTCCCATCAGCTCAATGTTAAGATTTCCTGAAAAGTTCTGAACAGAGACAATCAATTGCTATCGAAAAAAAAAAAAAAATTGGTAAATGCCTAAATATGATGCATTCAGAAATTATATGTTCCAATATTTTTGTTTGATTTTTAGTTAAAGAGTCACATAATGTGTGATTTTCAAACAAATCTGTTTAACTGTATTATTATTTTATATGTCAGGCTTTAAAGGGTTAAAATCCTGTGAGAAAATGAGCAGTAGTTTTCTGAGTGGCATACTTTAACCTGGTTTGTGTTTGTAGGGTAGAAAATGGCACAGTTTGTTTGTACTGTAATTTAACACACAACTCAGATGTTCTGTTATAAAAAGAAAACAATGTTGACAGAATTTCTCAGAAATGTTCAGTATGTTTTTACTATTTTACAAAGTACAAATATTTGATACATGCCCCAGTTGTTAAATGTGGTCCTTTGGTGGAATAAAACACGTTTAACCAAAGAAAACTGGTTACGTTTCTAAACTCAATTAAGAAGTTTTATTTTCTAGAAAATGCACAAATTTACTAAGATATATATACAGAGCGTCAAAGTTTAATTATTGTTTTTATTTTTGGTAAAACACACACACCTGGCTGCCCACATGATGTAAAAATGTCGACTCATTAGACCAGGCTACCATCTTCCATTGCTCCATGGACAAGTACTGGAGGTCTGAGTAAACACTTTCAGCAGGGTCAGAGGTCAGCACAGGGTCTGTATATTTGAAATGAGGTGAAGTGACTTACTCTGTTTACTCCCCAACTTTTGTATTTTGAGGGCAATAGGGAAGCGTGGGTTAAGATGTGCCAGTGGATATGTTGACTCTCCCACTTTATCTAGAGCTGCTTTTCAATTTTGCAAGGTGAAATAGGAGTGGCCAGGTAAAACCAGAATTAAAACGCAGGGATATGTATCCATTAATTTTAATTGTCATGTGACCATACATTTCTTCCAATCTGTGTAAAGGATAAGCACAGGGGAGCTACACTGGCAGGTATGGTTGCTACATCACAGTGAATTATTTTGGGTGATTTACTAATACTAAAAATCATGCATATTGTTTATCTAAATATTAGCCTGAACTGCTAACAATGTATTTTCATAATGATGGCTATGGAGCAAAGTGAGTGGTAAATTGAGCCAGTGGGGTGTTGTGCTGAAGATCATAGCAGCAACTCAAATGCTGGAAGCACTGCAAAGATGGCAAACATTGATTGAATGAAATATTGAACAGTCTTTTTCACTGGTCTTCAAACTGTAGCTATTGGTTTGTTGACAAGTTTCCAAAAATAAACAAGGTTGGTTTACATTTCACAATCATCGTGGCAATGTTAATTTTGGCAGCAGGTTTGTTTAAATTTAGTTTTACACTTTATTAATACTAATTCACTTCTTATTTAGTTTTATTTAACAATATATCTTATTAATCAGTTTCTGAGAAGGTTAAAACGTTGTTATTATACAAATATTTTCAGAAATGCAAACATTCATTCATTCATTCATTCCAACTGCTTATCCAGTTCAGGGTCAGGGATGATCCAGAGATTACACGGAATCATTGAGCTCAAGGCAGGAACATACTCTGGACATAGCGCCAGTTCATCACAGGGCACCACACACTCACTCACACACTCACATGGATGCTTTTCCACAACCAGTCCATCTATCTGCGAGTTTCGAGTTCTACCTACAGCCAGTTTCAGACACCCATTTTAAACTACGCAGCCTGCGGAATTCACCTAAAGAAAAAGAAAACACACAAACATTGACAGTGTCATTGATGCGCTGCACAATAGCGTCCCCGTGTGGAGCAATCCATAAATGTGTGTGACTGTGAGAAATGCAGCCGTTATGTTGCCCGCCTGCAATAACACACACACATATAGACATTATCAGCACCGAGTGTACACGAAGAAAATACTTTTATTATTTAATGTTTCTCTTCCACTTTAAATTGTACAGAATTTACTTGCTATATTATTATATATGGAAAGATATATTAAAATAGGGAACAGGAATGTAAAATGGATTCAGTCTCCTATAAAAAGCCACCTCAGCCCCAGAATGTACCCAGAAGGTGAAAGTTAAACACTGATTAAAATGTCAAAGTGCTGCACCATTTAAAGCGGAAGTAAATTTAGCAAATCTCTGTAAATATTGAAGCACTAAGCTGTGGAATATCAGCTTCATTCAATAAATCAGTTCTGCTAATGATATTAAAGATTTAAATTCACTGTAAATCTGTTCAGTGTCGTAAACATCCATGATTAAAATTTTATACAAAGAATATTGGGACGGCATGGTGGCGCAGCAGGTAGTGTCTCAGTCACACAGCTCCACGGGCCTGGAGGTTGTGGGTTCGATTCCCGCTCTGGGTGACTGTCTGTGGTGTGTTGTCCACGTGGGTTTCCTCTGGGTGCTCGAGGTTCCTCTCACAGTCCAAAAACACACGTTGGTAGGTGAATTGGCGACTTAAAAGTGTCCTGTGAAGGTCTGGCGCCCCCTCCAGGGTGTATTCATGCCTTGCGCCCATTCCAGGTAGGCTCTGGACCCACCGCGACCGTGAACTGGATAAATGGTTACAGATAATGAATGAAAAATAATATAAAAGATAGGAAAATTCTCTGCAAAACATAAACTGGAATATTTTGATTATTCTGAACATTTTAAGAATATTGTGAATATATTTAAATAATCTGAAACAGCAAAAACTATTTAAAGTGAATAAAATGCTATTTAGGGAGCTTTGAATAATACAAATATTTTGTTCAAATGTCAATACGTTATTCATTAATTTATTGTCTGTAACCGCTTATCCGGTGGGTCGGGAAACTACCTGGAATCACTACAGGTGCAAGGCGGGAATATACTCTGGAGGGGGCGCTCTCACATTCACTCACGCCTGGGCACTTATTGAGTAACCAATCCACGTACCAGCGTGTTTCTGGACCGTGGCAGAACATCGGACAAAGGAACCCACCAAACTCCTCACAGACCGTCACCCGGAGCGGGGCTCGACCCTGAAGCCGTGTAACAGTGACACTGAGGGGTTTCGCCACCGTGCCGTCGGTCAATACATTTTACTGGTTTAAATAATGAATTCACAACTACGGCAGTTCACACTCAGGCCAGCAGGAGGCAATACACTGATGATATGGTCTAAATTGCACATACTTGTCGGCTCTTGTGTGTGGTGTGTTGGTAATTTGGGTGCTTAGCTTACCTTTTTTTTTTTTTTTTTTTTTTTTTTTTTTTTGAGGCATTATTAACGGAACAATAAATCATTCGACCTGACCCTGTGGTATGGAAGGCTGGATCTATATGATCATGTATATGTTGTATTTATGATGATCAACATGCATAAGTATCAGAATGAGTCATGATGCTTTTACAGGGTATAGTATCATAATTATTCATCATGTTGTTATATATAGATCACTGAATGTCACAGCACTAAAAGCACTCCAGTGAAAGATGTGGCCTGCATTTCCTGAAAGATTCTCACTCTTTTAGTAAACAGTGAGCTTGAGGTGCCCGCCTGTGACAATCTCATACAAACTCAACAGAATATCTAATCCTTTTCAAAATCACACTTAAGGCACATAACCTCTTTCTTTCACTTGCCCCTGAAACATAAAGCCATAGTCATCACTGTTGGGAAGGAAGTAATGCTCAAAACTTGTAGAAGTTTACTTAGCTCATGTCATAGAGTCAAAATTTTACACTTGACTCATGAAGCATTTTTATTGGTCCATTCATCAAGCAATTTGCACACAACATAAAGGGCAGCTCATCCTTCATTCATTCATTCATTGTCTGTAACCACTAATCCAGTTCAGGGTCGTGGTGTGTTCGGAGCCTGCGCGGAATCACTGGTTGCAAGGCAGAAATGAGTCACCAATCTGACTACCAATTTGTTTTTGGACTGTGAGAGGAAACCGGAGCACCCACAGGAAATCCACGCGGACACGAGGAGAACACACCAAACTCCTCAAAGACAGTCATCAGGAATGGGACATGAACCCACAACCTCCAGGTCCCTGGTGCTGTGTGACTGTGGCACTACCTGCTTCACCACAGTGTAAAGGGCAGCATGTAATGTACATTAACATGAACATTAAAATACAAAAACGGACATAAAAGATGTAAAAGTTTGTAAACTGGATAACACTGAGTGCGGCTGTATCTGCAAATCTACAGTACTCCAACTCCAACAGGTGCAGAAAACAAAGTAATAGACATAGCCAAAGGCTTAGGTTTGCTCTTGACATTGGTGGTGATCTGTGAATCATGTTTATGAGCCCTATCTTAGTTAAGTAAGTCAAAACTATTGATAAATAATATTCTTCCAAAAAACAGAAAATCTCATGAACTAAATCTAATTATTAGAGACAACTAGCACTAGGTATTTTTAACCAATCTATTCTGAGCAGGAGAGGTTCAGAAACAGGAAAGACACAAGTCAAATGTACTTCCCTCAGAGGGAGGAAGAGTATTTATTTATCTCTGGAGCCTCTTACAGAAAGATGTACTTCTACTCCCTCATGGGTTCTTTAATTATCTCTGTGTTCTTCCTCTACATCTCAGGTAAGATCAATGCTGCATCATTCCTGTGCACTGGAGGTGTGTTCTTCACTCTCTCACTGCTTTAAATACACTTTGATTAACTCACCTTGATCAGTTATGACCAGTTTATTCCTCTGATATATTTCTGAAGAAGTTCCTGAGTCGGAGTAACACTGTTGTACCATTTGACTTCTTCTCTGTAGAGTCTGAGAGTGTGAAGACACTGAGGAATGTAGCTGTAAAAAGTGGAGGATCTCTCACTATTCCATGTTTTTATGATGAACAATACAAATCAAACCCTAAATACTGGTGTAAGGGGTATTACTGGAGCTCCTGTGGAATAGTAGCCCATACAAACACAAGAGGAAGAACATCAGTCACTGATTATCCGACCCAGAATATGTTTACTGTGGAACTCAACAGTCTCCAAGACTCTGACTCTGGAGATTATTGGTTCGCTGTGGAAATTGGAGATAAATGGACACCAGATGATGGTGATTATTTGTACCTGACGGTCAGTGCAGGTAAGAAGTCTCTCTGTGTGAAGTAGAACCTGTTCACTGTAACGTAAAGCTTGTTTGATGGAGGACGTGTTTACAGCACTCATTCTCTGCCTCTTTATTCAGATCCTGCTGTGTCTGTGATAAACAGCAGAGTGAGTGGTCAGGAAGGGGGCAGTGTCAGTGTGCAGTGTCTCTACAGAACTGATTATAAGAATAAACAGAAGCAGTGGTGCAGATTTAGAGACTGGAGCTGCTTAACATCCCAGAATTCAGCAGTGCAGATCAGTGATGATGGGAGAGGAGTGGTCAGTGCGGAGATGAGTGGACTGAAGAAGAGTGATGCTGGCTGGTACTGGTTCAGTGCAGGAGAAGTGGGAGTTACCGTTCACCTCACTGTCACTGAAAGACCTACAAGTAAGATCACATCTATCAGAAACACTGCTGACCGTCCTGCTGTAACTGTGCCACTAACACCAGATTATTTCTCTTCTTCAACCGAAACAACACCTGTGACTACAATTTCCTCAACTGTGAAAATCAGCATCAGTGAGACCACATTAGTTATGACCACAGTGTGGTTTGATGATTGATGAAATTAAATGAATTTGTAGAAAGAATGAATGTTTGTCATTTTAGGTTCCAGCAACAATGGAGACTCCAAGTTTATCTGGATTCTATCTGCGTCAGGTCTTGGTCTGTGTTATAATTTTCATATTGAGAAAACAGTCCAGTGAGTATTAATCTGACATTTTCTTACGGGACTTTTTAATCACATTTACACTGTTTTACACTCATCCATCGGTTTAATATGCTCCATTCACTCCATCTCTCTGTAACAGAAGCAAATCAACCAGAGAGCAGAGAGAGGAGCAGTAACTCTGCAGTTCACACTGTAAATGCTGTGAGTGTTGGGTGGTTTCATGTTGTATGAGTTTGTGTTCAAACACACAGAGCATTTATTAGTATTGTACCTCTTTGGCATGAGATTTTGTCATCTGGGTGTATGTGTGTGTGTGTGCGTCAGAACTTTACTGTTTAAGATAGAGCAACGCACTATAATGTACATACCATGCAAAAAAAGAATGTAAGATTTTATTTTTCACATTCACACATATGCACACAATACCATTACTGAAACATTACCAGACTGACTTATCCTGGGCAAGTAATGTCCACAGGTTTTGTTTGAAATGTCTCAGGAAACTGATGTGGTTTACAACAGTGCAGACACAGATGGTATAAATACACCTGTAAGTGAACTTTTAAAAATAAAGCTATTGCCCTGAATCACACCTCTGTTTTGACCACATGAAACAGAGACATGGGTTGTCTGAAGGCCTAAGTGTTCATGAGGGGTTCAGGTTTTACTAATGCTCTTTAGCCTTACCAATCATAGAGTTCAGCTGTTGAATGGCTGAGATCTCCCTTTATTTCTAAAATCGTCTCATTTTTCTGCTCTCTCCAGCAGCCGGAGATGATGAATTAGTTTCACATGTAATAGGTCAGTCAGAATTTCCCATACTTTATATAATTCTTTATTATATGAGGTGCTTTTGACACCTTTTAGGTTTCTGCTTATTGTTTCTGTTCGGTTTGTGTTGGTTCCAGGTGTAAACAGCTGTATTCCTGGACAAACAGCCTGACCGGGCCAACTGCAAGAAGAAACTTCACCAAAGATCAAGCGAAACAAAGCCTTCTCTAAAAAAACATTTAGTGATTTCAGCACTAGAACAATAGAATCTTCATATTGGCCAGTGTAGGTCACTGTATATAAATGCACATTGCTTTAAAGTTTCCTGTTATTTATATGCTTTAAAAGAGCCATTATTCACTCTCAGATTCAGTCTTGTTTTCTATTCTTGACAAATATATGGTGTAAATTGGTTTTCTGTAGATGGAACTGTGCTGCAACAGAAATTTTAATTAAAATATAATGTATTTCATGTTCAAATTTTGACCATTTATTTTCTTTCATTACCACCCATTATTAAATTGTTAATAAAATATTAACTATTTATTCAGTAGAACAGACGTTTTAAATGCTATGTTAACACACTGGGGGAAAGTATGTGCTGTTTCACAGCCCACATTTAGTGTTTTATTAGATAACAGTGCATTAACTGTGTAAATGTTCAAAAGTGTGTTCTCTTATGTACATATTAACACTTAGAATAAAATGAAAACATTTAAAATCAGCAGTAGCATATTGCAAAATTCTGGGGCCCAACACAAGAAGTGGGTTTGAGGTCCTGTTTCCAGCATGCTAAAAGAAAAGACACAATACATCACTCTTACACTGAGCAATGCCCAAAACATGCCTTTCCTATTGCAATTTTCTGAGCTAATTCCTTCACAGTGTCTGTCAGTTCAATTTGACTTTTTTGGAACATTATTTTTCTCAGGCAGTCTTTGAAAAGGTTTTAAAAAAGAGACTTTTCTATGCCACAGTGACAGATATGGTTAAATAAAGAGGCAGCCACATAGACAGAACAGAGGAATGCCTGAGGAGCAAAAGCTCAGTCAGATGTTTTTCCAGCCTTCTGTGGGCCCTTGTACTTTTACAGTGCAGCAAAGATATGTGCTTTCTCAACTTTTTTTTTAAACAGATCCATATTCTGCTGAACTGTGTAGTTGTTTGGTGACAAAACTATTTCACATGCAAAGTGAGCCTTAATTTCGTCTCATGAGTTTTGGGTAACAACTGGGTTTTCTGGTCCTCACTGAAGGCCACACTAACGGTCCATAGATGGGAAGTGAGACACATTAAAGCATTGTAGTCTTCATGGGCAGCTATGGACTGTTGAACAAAGAGTGAGAAAGGTGCAGCTGATTCACTTACCCGTCATCAAACCTAAACCAATCACAATATTGTCCTGAAATCAACCCCTTAATTCTTCTACAACCAATCACAGTCATTTCACAGGGCTTACTCACACTCACACGGCCTTAAACTGCACACATTGTATTTTTTATCAAGTGCAATATCCAGCAAATAGAGATTTTTTTTGTATTAATACACACCAAACAGAATTTAAAGCCTGGTTGAACTGCTCCTGATTGACTGTCCTCTCTGGGTGTGAACACAGTGAAATCTCTCTGAAATCAGTAACTGTTTTAATTTTATTCTTAATTTTTATTAATTGAATTAATGTTATTTAAATTTTGATTAACTGATTTAGCATCAAAAGAACTTTGGTATTTTTGACAAATCTATTCAGAGCAGGAGAGGGTCAGAACAGGAAGAACACTTCAGTCAAATGTACTTCACTCAGACGCAGGAAGAGTATTTGTGTCTGGAGCCTCTTACAGAAAGATGCACTTCTACTCCCTCATGAGTTCTTTAATTCTCTCTGTGTTCTTCCTCTACATCTCAGGTAAGATCAATGCTGCATCATTCCTGTGCACTGGAGGTGTGTTCTTCACTCTCTCACTGCTTTAAATACACTTTGATTAACTCACCTGCTCCAGGGTGCAGAGTGGATACTGAATAATAACATTTAGGACGAGGGTGAAATGTGTTTGCTCAGTTATGACCAGTTTATTCCTCTGATATAGTTCTGAAGCAGTTCCTGAGTCGGAGTAACACTGTTGTACCATTTGACTTCTTCTCTGTAGAGTCTGAGAGTGTGAAGACACTGAGGAATGTAGCTGTAAAAAGTGGTGAATTTCTCACCATTCCATGTTTTTATGATGAACAATACAAATCAAACCCTAAATACTGGTGTACGGGGTATTTTCAGAGCCTCTGTCAAATAGTAGCCCGTACAAACACAAGTGGAAGAACGTCAGTCACTGATTATCCGACCCAGAATATGTTTACTGTGGAACTCAACAGTCTCCAAGACTCTGACTCGGGATATTATTGGTGCGCTGTGGAAATCAAAGGTGGTTCAGATGACAGTGATTATTTGTACCTGACGGTCAGTGCAGGTAAGAAGTCTCTCTGTGTGAAGTAGAACCTGTTCACAGTAACTTAAAGCTTGTTTGATGGAGGACGTGTTTACAGCACTCATTCTCTGCCTCTTTATTCAGATCCTGCTGTGTCTGTGATAAACAGCAGAGTGAGTGGTCAGGAAGGGGGCAGTGTCAGTGTCCAGTGTCTCTACAGAACTGATTATAAGAATAAACAGAAGCAGTGGTGCAGATTTAGAGACTGGCGCTGCTTAACATCCCAGAATTCAGCAGTGCAGATCAGTGATGATGGGAGAGGAGCGGTCAGTGTGGAGATGAGTGGACTGAAGAAGAGTGATGCTGGCTGGTACTGGTTCAGTGCAGGAAAGGTGGGAGTTACAGTTCACCTCACTGTCACTGAAAGACCTACAAGTAAGATCACATCTATCAGAAACACTGCCCATATCTGCTGACCGTCCTGCTGTAACTGTGCTACTAATATCAGTTTATTCCTCCTTTTCAACAGCAACAACAGCAGTGACTACAAGTTCAACCGAGAAAACCAGCATCAGTGAGATAACATCAGGTATGATCACAAAATGTATAAGAATTAATAAAAGTATAAATAATAGACATTATTCATGTTTTTTCTTTCTAGGTTCCACAACCTTTACCAAAAATGTAGAGTCATCAACAGCAAATCAGTAAGTAGTGAAGTTCTAAGAAAAGCAAGCAGATGTGACATGAAGTAATGATAAATGTGCAAAATGCAGATTTTCTTCTTGTTTGGTAGTGTACACTTTTACAAACTCAAATCCAATCAGCACTAACTTATACATTGTACGACCAAAAGTTTATAGACAATGGTTCATCCAGCTTCTCCCCTGAAATTAGGGACATTAATAGGGATTTTGTCTCCAGTTTTCCATGTTTTACACCTGATAAATAATTGGTTTACCCCATCAAGCCAAATATTTGTGTAGGGCAGATATTGGTGTTAGCCATTAAAATCTGTACAATATTAACTTGTTTTAAACATCTCAGTATACCACTTTTCAGTTTTTGCTTTCCTTGCAGAACAACTGCTTTGTGTACAGGAAAAACATCCTCCTCTGCAAAAACACTTTCTGAACATGTTACTGACTCAAGTAATTTCCAAACAACGTAGAGAGATGTTTATTATTTGTGTACCTGTGCACTATTTATGAAAATGAAATATATATTATTCACTGTGGGCCTTCATCTGTTACATGAATAACTTACACAGGTCATGTGTCTTCATTCACTGCAGCAACAAAAACTCCAAGCTTGTCTATATTCTACTGGCTGTAGGCCTGGGAGTGCTGCTCCTCCTGGTCTGTGTTATAACCTTCATGTTGAAAACAAAGTCCAGTAAGTATTTCTCTGACATTGTCTTATAAGCCTTTAAATCCCTTTTACATCATTTTCAGTTTTCCCCAGAAGCTGTAAATCAGCCACGACGTGTTTTACTGCTCAGCTTAGACTTTAGCGTTGGAGCTTTGATGCTAAAATGACTAACATTTAAAGATGCTTTTGAAGCATACAATATTTATAAGATAATACAAGTAGATTACTATTATAATGATCTGTGCAAGGTGCTCCATTCACTCCATCTCTCTTCAACAGAAGCAAGTCAAACAGAGACCAGAGAGAGTAGCAGTAACACTGCAGTTCATACTGTAAGTTCTGTGAGTGATTGGGGGCTTCATGTTGTGTGAGGTTCAGTGTTTTAACACATAGTGCAGTAGTTACTATTGTGCCTCTTTTGTCCCAGAAAGAAGAAGGTAAGTCTTATTCTTCACATCCGTTTGCTTTTAACTGTATTTAATCACGGAAACATTAAGAGACTGAGTAAGGAGTCACTGATGTGATTGTATCAGTTTGTCCGTGTTCTTGTGTTTACATCCATGGGTTTATACGTTAGACCAGAGTAACCAGGCCAACACTTGCTTTCAGAAAAATGAATATGACACATGGATGTGTGTATAAACAATGATGAATAACATCAAACATTTTGCTCATATTAGTTTTTAGTTATTAAAATCATGTGTGTGTGTGTGTGTGTGTGTAAAACAGAACTCTACAGCTGAAAATGCAGTAACATATAGCAATGTGGTGATTAAAAAGAAGACGGTATGATTTTATTGTTCATATTCCCCTACATATAAACAGCATTTCATTACTGAAACATTACCTGACTGATTTCCCCTGAGAAAATCATGCCCCAGCCTTTCTCAGGAAACTGATGTGCTTTACAGCAATGTAAGATGACAAAAATACAGCTGCAATTTTTTTAATCTTAAAAATAAAGCTGTTACCCTGTTTCACACATCTTTTAATGACACATATTAAAGATCCATTATCTGTAACCGCTTATCCAATTTTAGGGTCGCGGGGGGTCCAGAGCCTACCTGGAATCATTGGGCGCAAGGCGGGAATACACCCTGGAGGGGACGCCAGTCCTTCACAGGGCAACACAGACACACACACTCACACACTCGGACACTTTCGAGTCGCCAATCCACCTGCAACGTGTGTTTTTTTTTTTTTGGACTGTGGGAGGAAACCGGAGCACCCAGAGGAAACCCACGCGGACACGGGGAGAACACACCAACTCCTCACAGACAGTCACCCGGAGCGGGAATCGAACCCACAACCTCCAGGCCCCTGGAGCTGTGTGACTGCGAGACTACCTGCTGCGCTACCTGTTTCTGGGAAATGTCTGTTTTTGGTGGTGGTTCCTAATCTTTATCAAATCTTCAGTTTCAGCTGCTGAAAGAAAATTTATTTTGTATAAAATTGTTCCATTTTCCAGCTCTCTCCAGCAGCCGGAGATGATGCAGTGATCTACAGCTCTGTGCTTCACGAATAAGAGGTGAGTCAAATTACAGCATGTTTTTTATTTGATAAGAATTTTTCAGTCTTCCACTCTTTCTTTTTTTTTTATTTGGTCTGTTTGGATTCCATGTACACAGCAGTAGTTCTGAACAAAAAGCCAGGCCAGATCAGTTGCAAAGAACACACTGCACTGTGAATCAAGCAAGACAAGTCATTTATTTAAAGCTTGAAAAACAGTTTTCTAATCAAAGTGCTCAATGTCGTTTAGCAGGTTTATCAACAACTGTGTTATACCCACATGTATTTTACACACATAAATGTAAATGTTATATATGCATTGCTAAAACCTTTATTGTTGTTCATCATATGTCTAATAGAACCCTGAGTCACCCTCAGAGCCCATCTTCTATTCTTCCTCTGACCACTTTATAGCCTTGGGTTTCTGTAGATGGACTCTATGCTGCAACAGTATTTTTAAAATGTTTCAATTCTAAGCATTTCTCATTTCTTGATAAAAACCTGATTTTAAACTTATTAAGAAAATATTATAAATATATTCTGTAGACCAGACATTTTTAACTGCTATGTTGAGTTTAACACACAGCCCACATAGTGTTTTGTAGGTTTTTATTTCAGGAAATAAACTGTAATTCTTTATTAAGTGTGTAAATATGTAAAAGTGTGTTTTCTGTAGAGGGTGTGTATTTGACTTGGAAAAAAAATAACTATTAATTTTGCATACAAATGTAAACATCAGATATTACCAGACTTCACTTGCTGCCTACATTTAATCACCCCTTGATGAAATAAAGCTCCACTGCTACTGAGTATAAACACAAGTTTATAGCGCTCTCAAAGCACTAAAATCTACATGATTTCTAATAGTGTCAGTGGTGTCCAGAACAATTTTACAGGAGCACAGACATAACCACTTCTACTGTTCCCTAAACAAATCTGATCCACACCATCAGCCCATTATCAAAGGGCCCTGGAGCTGTGTTTCATCACATGATGCCCTTAACTTTATCTTCCACTATTTACTGAAATTTTCAGGAATATCTGTAAATTTACATTGAGTTATTACAGTGTCTTCAGTTTTCTGTCTGTAATTCAGAGTTGTTGCTGACAGAGGAAAATCAGAGAAAAGATGTTAATGCAATACTCTTACAGCAGGACGGTCAGCAGATATGAGCAGTGTTTCTGACAGATGTGATCTTACTTGTAGGTCTTTCAGTGACAGTGAGGTGAACACGAACTCCCACTTCTCCTGCACTGAACCAGTACCAGCCAGCATCACTCTTCTTCAGTCCACTCATCTCCACACTGACCGCTTCTCTCCCATCATCACTGATCTGCACTGCTGAATTCTGGGATGTTAAGCAGCTCCAGTCTCTAAATCTGCACCACGGCTTCTCTTTATTCTTATAATCAGTTCTGTAGAGACACTGGACACTAACACTGCCCCCTTCCTGACCACTCACTCTGCTGTTTATCACAGACACAGCAGGATCTGAATAAAGAAGCAGAGAATGAGTGCTGTAAACACATCCTCCATCAAACAAGCTTTACGTTACAGTGAACGGGTTCTACAGAGATAGCCAGACTCCTAGAGACTGTTGATTTCCACAGTAAACAAATTGTGGGTCGCATAATCAATGACGGATGTTCTTCCACTTGTGTTTGTACGGGCTACTATTCCACAGGAGCTCCAGTACTTCCCCTTACACCAGTATTTAGGGTTTGATTTGTATTGTTCACCATAAAAACATGGAATGTTAGATACTCCACTTTTTACAGCTAAATTTTCAGTGTCTTCACACTCTCAGACTCTACAGAGAAGAAGTCAAATGGTACAACAGTGTTACTCCGACTCAGGAACTGCTTCAGAACTATATCAGAGGAATAAACTGGTCATAACTGAGCAAACACATTTCACCCTCGTCCTAAATGTTATTATTCAGTATCCACTCTGCACCCTGGAGCAGGTGAGTTAATCAAAGTGTATTTAAAGCAGTGAGAGAGTGAAGAACACACCTCCAGTGCACAGGAATGATGCAGCATTGATCTTACCTGAGATGTAGAGGAAGAACACAGAGAGAATTAAAGAAATCATGAGGGAGTAAATGTGCATCTGCCTGTTAGTGTCTCCAGAGATAAATATTTTCTCAATGAGTGAAATATCATATTCTGATTGAAGCAGCTCTATTTCAGAGCTCTTCCTGATTTCAGCACTTGCTGCTTCTGACTGTGGATCAGTGCAGGGTTGTACTTTTTTCAACTCCAGATTACTTTGCGGCTGTAACGGTTCCAACTCACCGACAGGGGGCAGCAGCAGACTATAAAACACTGAAGTACAAAAAGATTCAGGTTGTTTTAAGTCATAGAACACTGACTGTGTCCAGAAATGTTTGCTAGTCCCCGTGTCCTTCCCCTTATTTCTTACTCTCCCAGAGAATTGTTGAAATTTCTTCTTGAAATTCTTCTTAAAGTCTACACTTTGATAACATCAACACCATAAAACCTATATAGAAAAGGACAAACAAAGTATTTACATGTTAATACCTCTCCCTTCGCAATGTCAAAAGATTGTAAACAAAAATGACTGGTCCTTTCCTTCTTAAAGGGTTTTGTGTAATAGATCTGTGCTGATCCTGGGTCATTGTCGCTCTCAGTGAAGGCTGCACTAACGGCCGATAGAGGGCACTCAAGGGCGTTTGACTGGAAAAGAGAAAAGAGACAAACTGCAGCACTGTGATCCAGCAATGACTGTAATAACACACACACACACACACACACACACACACACAAACCAGAACATAAAGCTTGGTTGAGCCATGTGCTCGTGGTTGACCACCCTCTCTGTTGTGAACACGGTTAGGTAAAACTGAAATGTGTAACTTTTTTGGGCAGTGTACACTGATGTGTCCTTCACTGGAAGCTCCTCCAGTATTCAGACTCCGTACTTAGGAACAGGGGAGGGTCCGTATGAAAACAGCAAAAATTAAGGTTTCTGGACACGGCCTGTTCCACAAATCAGGATTAACCTTCTCCCTTTATTCCTGCTCCGGTAAGTGAAGGATTTGAGAAAAACAGAAATAAGAATAATGAACTCTCACAGTCATTTATTTCGATTTTTGTTAAATAAAATATTTAGATCAGAACTAGGTTAACACTTTAAACCAGTTTAAACCTGAATTATATTTGATTTATTCCCTTTTTTAATTCACATAATAATAAATCAATATTTTTTTTTTCGAACCAATCAGAACCAATGCAGAGCAAGAGAGGGTCAGAAACAGGAAGAACACTTCAGTCAAATGTACTTCACTCAGAGGCAGGAAGAGTATTTGTCTCTGGAGACTCTTACAGAAAGATGCACATTTACTCCCTCATGATTTCTTTAATTCTCTCTGTGTTCTTCCTCTACATCTCAGGTAAGATCAATGCTGCATCATTCCTGTGCACTGGAGGTGTGTTCTTCACTCTCTCACTGCTTTAAATATACTTTGATTAACTCACCTGCTCCAGGGTGCAGAGTGGATACTGAATAATAACATTTAGGACGAGGGTGAAATGTGTTTGCTCAGTTATGACCAGTTTATTCCTCTGATATAGTTCTGAAGCAGTTCCTGAGTTGGAGTAACACTGTTGTACCATTTGACTTCTTCTCTGTAGAGTCTGAGAGTGTGAAGACACTGAAAGATCTAGCTGTAAAAAGTGGAGGATCTCTCACCATTCCATGTTTTTATAATGGAAAATACAAATCAAACCCTAAATACTGGTGTAAGGGGAAGTACTGGAGCTCCTGTGGAATAGTAGCCCGTACAAACACAAGAGGAAGAACATTAGTCACTGATTATCCAACCCAGAATATGTTTCTTGTGGAACTCAACAGTCTCCAAGAGTCTGACTCTGGAGATTATTGGTGCGCTGTGGAAATTGGAGATAAATGGACACCAGATGAGAGTGATTATTTGTACCTGACGGTCAGTGCAGGTAAGAAGTCTCTCTGTGTGAAGTAGAACCTGTTCACTGTAACTTAAAGCTTGTTTGATGGAGGACGTGTTTACAGCACTCATTCTCTGCCTCTTTATTCAGATCCTGCTGTGTCTGTGATAAACAGCAGAGTGAGTGGTCAGGAAGAGGGCAGTATCAGTGTCCAGTGTCTCTACAGAACTGATTATAAGAATAAACAGAAGCAGTGGTGCAGATTCAGAGACTGGAGCTGCTTAACATCCCAGAATTCAGCAGTGCAGATCAGTGATGATGGGAGAGGAGCGGTCAGTGTGGAAATGAGTGGACTGAAGAAGAGTGATGCTGGCTGGTACTGGTTCAGTGCAGGAGAAGTGGGAGTTACTGTTCACCTCACTGTCACTGAAAGACCTACAAGTAAGATCACATCTATCAGAAACACTGCCCATATCTGCTGACCGTCCTACTGTAAATGTTCTTGAATTCTAAAGCCAAGTGTCTATTTTGTGTGTTGCAAAATCATTAAAATACTGTAATTCATTTATGTAATTGGTCTTACATGTTCTACAGATACGACAAGAAAATCAGGGACTACACTGTAAGTAATGACCTTCTTTATGTGACATTTACCTTTAAAAACAGCTGAATTTCACACCTTCCCTTCGTTTGCTTTTAACTGAAGAACAGCCTCCTTTTCTGCAGTGACTTCTGACAGAGTAAATGACTCGAGCAAAAGCAAAACAAAGCAAAACATGTAATTCACTCAAAGAAAAACAAAGATGTGTTTCTTTCAGGTTAAATGTGCCCAGGATGTGTAAGCAATGCTAGTTTAATCATATCATGTGTCTTCATTCATTGCAGAAGTGGAAACACCATGTTTCTCTGGATTCTACTGGCTGCAGGACTCGGACTTTTGGTCAGCGTTGTGACCTACCTGTTGAGAAGAATGTTCAGTAAGTACTCCCTCTCTTCTATTGTCATAGGAGCTTTTGAGATTTTACCAAAAGCATTCCATGAATAGATTTCTGAATCCAGTTTGATCTGTATTTCAACAAAAATAGTACGACATTTCCAAACTTTTATCTGGAAATCTCATTCTGAAACCGATGCCTGCAATACATTTAAATAAATGAGGAACAGGGTCAGTTCTAGAAAATAATGCAATGTTAAAGAAACACTTCAAAAATTTGATACATCATGGTTGTGTATAACAACAGATCACTGAGTAATCCTGTTTAAGGTTATTACACCCTCTAGAATAAACTCATAATCTAAATAAATAAATAGTTGCACCCAGAATAATTTGACAGGAAGGAAACCTGGTGAATAGGTTTGACATCGTGGGACATCTGAATGATTCAAGTTTAATGCTCAGCCAGCAGTAAAACCAGGGCCAGTGTTCTGACGAGTTGTGCTACCTTGTTGAAATGTGCTACTTTGCAGCTCTGCACATGCTCAGACCCAAAAATGTGGTATTTTACATGATAAATCTCCTTTATGTTAATTTACCGTTATTATTTATTAAAATGTATTATTCAAATTGTACACGACTCATTGAATAAAAAAAAAAAACTATAAAACATTTCTTATCACCATAATTGCCTTATCATTTTTTAATTAGGAGATTTATGCTGTGCATATCTCCTGCTTATACAGCATTTCTGATAAACTACATTTAGCTTATATGAGTCTCACCTACTGTTTTATTTAAGCAACTGTACATATAACAGTACGCTATGGCAGCACATTTCGACAAGGTAGCACAGCTCGTCAGAACACCTGCTCAGTGGGTGTTGGTGAGGGTTGAGTGGGGGTTGGCATTGCTCACCCAAATATCCTCTCTGCCCACCCACAAAGCACGCTGAGCCAGCTGAACCTTTGCTTATTTCTGATTGGCTCTTTGAGTAGACCAACTGTCACCTGCAGCTCAGCAGAGCAGACGAGTTCTGACACTGTGAACAGGAGAGGAAGTGATGTAATAGGACTGACTTTAAGCTCAAACCCGCATGGTAGAGTTGGCTTAATTTTTGGTGACATTTTACTTGTTATTTCTTTCACAAAATCATTCTGGTTTCTTAGTGGCAGTTACTCTCTGTTAGTTCACATTGTAATTGAAGTATTTTACAATTTTTTTACATTATGCACATAATCTATACATTTAATACATTTATAATAATAAGAAAACTTCTCACAAGCACCCTATTCCTGAGTCTGTGTCTGTGTGCTCTCTCAGGAGCTTGTGTTGAGTCTCTGCTTTTATTAGGATCCTTTCTGTTTAGAAAGTTGTTAAACTGTCCAGACTGTCTAATAAAAGTATTATGGGGCCAATTCTTTCAAGGTTTTTTTCCTGAATCATTTACTTTGTGAAGAAAAACTCGAGTGTGTTTAGATAGAGCTAGCTAAAAAAATATTATGTTGTCAGCTACAGTGTGTGATGTAAGTCCTGTTATGGATATGTAATGGCCGGATTTAAGGTGGAAACCATGAGAAGCATGTAAATGTGTTCTTTTTGGTCACGTTATCATGACAAAATTGTACATGTCTTTCATAAGAGAGACACTCGAAACATATACGCACATGAAGCGTGTCTGCCTGTGTAATGATGATTTAAACAAACTTTCTGATACACAGACACGAGAAAGACTCGATTTTTAAAAATGGAAAAACGTGGCCAGAGTAAAAGAAAATGGGAATGGGTATGATTCTAGATCACCTTTTTCCCTGATTACAGGCATGGGATGGTGCAGTACACCATTAGGTATCTCTACAGTTCCATGCAGAGAAGTCTGGCATAGCGTTAGCATACTGAGAGACACTAATTCTGTATGTGTAGCTCAATAAATATTGCCCATATTAGTCAAAATACTTAATAATGTATTGCTCCTGGTTTTCTTTGATGAGGATATATAACTTTCCAAATTCCTAATGGCACATGATGCTACACATTTCACTGCCACCTTTTTTGAAACATGTTGCAGGAATTATATTGGGAATTTATTAGGAGTTTATTTACAAAAATCTATGTTCATGAGGATAATAGTCAAATATTTGTTCTGATTTTAATCCACACATTTCAAACTGTACTAACCACTGCTTATAAAAATAAACTTTTCTATTCTATCTTTTCTCCGTTCCATCACTACTTCACCAACTACAAACAGATCCAGCCGAGACCAGAGAGAGGATCAGTGACACCACAGTTCACACAGTCAGTATTAATGCTGATAAGTGGCTCTTTTGTGCTCTTGTTGTTTCTCTTGGATACTCCCCTGCTCAGATAGATTTATTATTTTTGAGCTATGCATCTTGCTGATGTGCTTTCCTTTGCCATGTCTTTGTTCTCTTTTTTCCTGTTATTAAAGTTTATTAGCTATAAATGCAGCTAAAATTACATATTGATGTAGTATTTACAGCTTTTCTGTGTCTCTCATAAATTTGTGCTGTCACTGCTGTTCTTCTCTGGCTTTAGATTTGCAGGTTTTGAAGCCCATTTCTCAGTAAAATGATTTTGGTTGTTTAAACAATAGTAAGGCTGGTGTGTGTGTGTTTGTGTATGTGTGTGTGTGTGTGTGTGTGTGTGTGTGTGTGTGTGTGTGTGTGTGTGTGTGTGTGTGTGTGTGTGTGTGTGTGTGTGTGTGTGTGTGTGTGTGTGTGTGTGTGTGTGTAAAAGCAATCTCAAGATTCAAAGACATACACTAAGGTGAAACCCAATAAAAGGAAGGTAAGACCATTAATCTGCCTTTAAACTTTATTTGATCACTGAAACATTAAGAGACTGAGAAAGGTGTCTGTGACTTTATTGTATCGTGTTTTTTTCTGTTATTGTGGTTTTATGCATGTTTTTTGAGAAAAAGCCAGAATGATTCTATAAATTATCTTTGGCCTGTTTTACACTGAAAAACCATTAAAAAAGCACATTATTTCATATTATACCTAATTAAATATGTTGTGTTTTCAAAATAAACAAATTTAAATGCTACAACAGATTATAGAAAAAGGTTTGACAGCAAAGTGTTCACAACTTCAGAAATCTGCCTTTCTCTTCCACAACAGCTGAAATACATGCAGTAAATGACACCTTGTGATAAATTGTTTCAGGTGTTGGTTTTGTGTTTCCTGCAATCCAATCTTAGCCTATGCAGCAGTATATAGATCTTGCTTGTCTTTTCTTGTGTTTCAGAATGTGTCACACATTCTCTTTTGGGAACAGATCAGTTTAAAAGAAGGCCAAGTCAGCCCCTGCACCTTCTTCTTTCACAGCCGTGGCTTTGAGCGTTGTCTTGTTGAAATGAGCATTGACGTCCTTAAAAAGGTCTCTTCTAGGAGGCAGCAGTTTGCATCTTTTAGCATTAAAGTTAATGCTAGAACAAAGTTAATGCTAAAAAAACAGTGGTTATATCCAATCTTAAAAACAATTCTTGTCCCTCTATACTCTCCCTTAAATGCCCTAATCACAGAGTGGATGCATGAGATAGTAGAAACTAAAACATGGATCTTTTGTTCACAAAGTCTGTGCAAATTTAAAAATTACTTTGTTCTTTTTTTGAATTCTCCACCCAGTGCCAGCTTTTTCTGATTTACAGGTGTATGGTAGAGGACAGTAACTAGAATGAACTTTGATCCAGTTCTGATAATAATTGTTCCTCACTGGCATCAGACTAAGAGCAGCATGGTGGTGCAGCAGGTAGTGACACAGTCACAGGTTGTGGGTTCAAGTCCTGCTCCGGGTGACTGTGTGTGAGGAGTTTGGTGTGTTCTCCCTGTGTCTGCATGGGTTTCTTCTGGGTGCTCTGTTTTCTTCCCACGGTCCAAAAGCACACGTTGGTAGGTGGATCGGGACTCATAAAAGTGTCTGTAGGTGTGAGTGAGTGGTCTACAGATTGTAGGATTGGGAAAGAGCAAGGCCAAGCAGTTAGTGAAGTACTGCTCTGTCTTAGCAGTTACAGGGAGCCTGTGCTGTATATATGGAGAAGACAATGTTACCTCTATCCATGAGAAATGTATATTGTGAATTTAATCATGAACTTTGTAAAGGTTTTGGATTTTACAAGTCAAATCCAAATTAAGTATTAAAATGTAACAGGATTCTGCAGTTGACACCTCAATAATGTATATGATTACTGAAACATTATCAGACTGACTTATCAATAGTAATAACTATCCACAGCCTTCATCTGCAGCAGCTCAGGAAACTGACTTTATCTACGTCAATGTAGCCTCAGCTTCCAAAAATACAACTGTAAGTGACTTTAATGTCATAAATTAGATTTCAGTTTAGATTTAAAGCAAGCAGAGAGATCCTTTTATTCCTAAAGCGTCTCCATTTTCCAACTCTCTCCAGCTGCCGGGGACGATGCAGTGATGTAAAACTCTGTAAGAGGTGAGTCAAAATACAGTATAATTTATTATATGATGAGTTTATTACACTTTTTAGAATTGTTCTAATTGTTTCTGTGCTGATTGCAGTTGTGCGTGGCTATATTTCTGAACAAAATACCAGACCACATCATTTTCAAAGAAGAAGGATGCTGCAGTTCAGTTCAAACAAATCAAAGAATTCATCACAAAATACCAAAAAAACATGTAATTTCACAGCTTTAATAGAAGTATTCACATCACAGTGTACAGTGAAGTGGATGTAAAGATTACTATGATATACCCATGTGTAGTTTTCATACATTAAAGTAAATATGTGCATTGGTGAATACATTAATTTATCACATATTTTAGGAGAGCCCATAGTCATCACCTTCTATTCCTTCTGACCACTGCAGGGTCTTGAAACAGTTTTCTGTAAATGGCCCATTGCCTCTGTTCTCCAACTCTAGTTTTAAATTCTGTGAGCTTTGTGCATTTATCATTTTTTAAAACTTGCTTTTAAAATAATTAATAAAATATTATTAACATATTTATTCAGTACTTGAAGCTTACATTAAACAAAGTTTAACATTAAGTGTGTAAATGTGTAGAAGTGTGCTTTCTATTCCTCCTGAGATGTGAACACAGTGAGTGCCAAACTCAACAACTCAAATACTATCATTTACATAAAGCTTCTCTGCTCTTTACCTACTGCAACCAGCAACTACACAGCTGTTAAGGGAAGTGCAGCTGAATTCAGAAAAACACAGAGAGATTTGAAATAGAGGTGAGGTGCAAAAGAGCAAAATATAAGTAACAGTACAAGCAGGTTTTGATGGCTGTTGATTTGGCTCAATGTTGTTGTGTCCAGCTGCTGCTATTCTGGAGATTTCCACACTCGGGTACAAACACCTCAGAGAACACTACATTAAGAACATTTGTTGTTCACAAGTTAATGTGCTCCCAGCATCACAATGTTTTTAAATTTCTGTGAGAAAACCAGCAGTAATTTAGTGAGTGGAGCAGGGGCATTTTCCCCTTTTTAGCTTCATTTAACACAGAGACCAAAATAAACATAGCACAAAAAGTAAGGAAATTTGTGTTTAGTAGATTATCTCTTTATTGAAACAATGCTTCTTGGGAATGACTCTGACACCGTTTAAAAGCCTGTTAATTTCCCTAAATGGAGCCACATTTGTAAGGAACATGCATTTGTGGGATGAGCAGTAGAGCTGAGTATGGGTTGCGCCCATGAACAATTTGCCAAATATTCTCTGCCAAAATCGCCAAAAACCATATTAGTCACACATAGGTTGTTTTTACACTTTTTTACCCTATTTTTCAATAGAAGTTAGAATAGTAAATAGAAGACCACCAAGGAGCGAGTATTATTTTGGTGGCGGGGGCGCTGCCCTCGTAAAGATTTCTTTCAAGAGGCTACTCAGAGGCTGGGCTGACTGCTATGCTGTCTTTGTCCACTAGAGGGAGACACAGGTCTACTCCCCAGTAATTGCGTTCATCACCCAACGCCTGATCATTTCCCTATTTAAGGGCTGCTTACAACCGCTTTCGTGCTTAGCCTTGGTTGCCTAAGACAGCGGTCAGCCCAACCCCTGAGTAGCCTCTTGAAAGCGATCTTGACACCAAAATCACACCCGATCTGTGGTGGACTTGTTGGGTCCCTGCTATTGGAAAAATAGGGTAAAAAGTGGCAAACAACCCATGTGTGTCTAAAGGTCCTGTGTGATCAGTTAAGCTGAGAGTATGGACAGAGTGTAGAAACAGGAATGTGTTCATAAATTTATGACTGATTGGTGAAAGACTGCTCTCTATTAAGATAAAATATATTTAATTTCACTGTATGAACATGATGAGACGTTGTGTGACAGTCTGTAGATTGTTATTAAGTATTCGGTCCCCTTGAACTTTTCAAACTTTTGCCACAGTTCATGCTTAAAAAATAAAGATATAAAATTTATTTTTTTTCTGAAGAATCAACAAGTGGGACACAATCGTGAAGTGGAATGAAATTTATTTTATGTGTCAAACTTTTTTTAACAAATAAAAACTGAAAAGTGGGGCGTGCAATATTATTCAGCCCCCTTGCGTTAATACTTTGTAGCGCCAGCTTTTGCTGCAATTACAGCTGCAAGTCGCTTGGCGTATGTCTCTATCAGTTTTGCACATCGAGAGACTGAAATTCTTGCCCATTCTTCCTTGCAAAACAGCTTGAGCTCAGTGAGGTTGGATGGAGAGCGTTTGTGAACAGCAGTCTTCAGCTCTTTCCACAGATTCTCGATTTGATTCAATTCGATTGGATTCAGGTCTGGACTTTGACTTGGCCATTCCAACACCTAGATACGTTTATTTGTGAACCATTCCATTGTAGATTTGGCTTTATGTTTTGGATCATTGTCTTGTTGGAAGATAAATCCCAGTCTCAGGTCTCTTGCAGACTCCAACAGGTTTTCTTCCAGAATGGTCCTGTATTTGGCCCCATCTCTCTTCCCATCAATTCTGACCATCTTCCCTGTCTCTGCTGACGAAAAGCAGGCCCAAACCATGATGCTGCCACCACCATGTTTGACAGTGGGGATGGTGTGTTCAGGGTGATGAGCTGTGTTGCTTTTACGCCAAACATATTGTTTTGCATTGTGGCCAAACAGTTTGATTTTGGTTTTATCTGACCAGAGCACCTTCTTCCACATGATTGGTGTCTCCCAGGTGGCTTGTGACAAACTTTAAACGAGACTTTTTATGCAAATCTTTGAGAAATGGCTTTCTTCTTGCCACTCTTCCATAAAGGCCAGATTTGTGCAGTGTACGACTGATTGTTGTCCTATGGACAGACTCTCCCACCTCAGCTATAGATCTCTGCAGTTCATCCAGAGTGATCATGGGCCTCTTGGCTGCGTCTCTGATCAGTCTTCTCTTTGTTCGAGATGAAAGTTTAGAGGAACAGCCAGGTCTTGGTAGATTTGCAGTGGTCTAATACTCCTTCCATTTCAATATGATTGCTTGCACAGTGCTCCTTGGGATGTTTAAAGCTTGGGAAATCTTTTTGTATCCAAATCCGGCTTTAAACTTTTCCACAACAGTATCTCGGACCTGCCTGGTGTTTTCCTTGGTCTTCATGATGTTTTCTGCGCTTTGAACAGAACCCTGAGACTATCACAGAGCAGGTGCATTTATACGCATATATTTTATCATCATCAATCATTTGGGACAACATTGGATCATTCAGAAATCCTCACTGAATTTCTGGAGTGAGTTTGCTGCACTGAAAGTAAAGGGGCCGAATAATATTGCACGCCCCACTTTTCAGTTTTTTATTTGTTAAAAAAGTTTGACACATCCAATAAATTTCATTCCACTTCACGATTGTGTCCCACTTGTTGATTCTTCACAAAAAAACTACAATTTTTTATCTTTATGTTTGAAGCCTGAAATGTGGCAAAACGTTGAAAAGTTCAAGGGGGCCGAATGTACATTAAGAAGTATGATCTACAACCCTCCAGTAGCTTTATTCACACTTCTTTTATTATTAACCCTTTATTTATTAGTAAAACCACATCAGTGTCATTTCACAGTGAAGAGTATGGGTTTGTTAGACTGAAGCAACACTGCAATAAAATGTTTATGAAGCACATTTAAATCAGTGAAAGACTGAAAAACACAAAGAACACCTCCAGTGCACAGGAATGATGCAGCATTGATCTTACCTGAGATGTAGAGGAAGAACACAGAGAGAATTAAAGAACTCATGAGGGAGTAGAAGTGCATCTTTCTGTAAGAGGCTCCAGAGACAAATACACGTCCTGCCTCTGAGTGAAACAGATCCACTTCAGAACTCTTCCTGTTTTCAGCTACTGAGGTTCCAAAAGGGTCCAACACTAAATGACCACTATGTTACATTTTGACCATAAAATGACATCTTCAAAATCATTATGATGCTCCACTGAACTGTAATAAGGCGAACAGACCCTGATTTCTCATTGCTACTCTGGACTCAGCACTGCAGAAACTGCACTGTGTAACTTTTGGAGGAGGTTAACATTGATAATCAGTTCACAGGGCTTACTCACATTACTCAGCATTCAACTTCACATATCAGCTACAAAATACACACTTGTTTTAATACATACAAAGCAGAATTTAACACATGGTGGATCTCCTAGTAAAAAAGCATTTGCATTTAAATAACTGGTATTTTTAACCAATCTATTCAGAGCAGGAGAGGGTCAGAAACAGGAAGAACACTTCAGTCAAATGTACTTCACTCAGAGGCAGGAAGAGTATTTGTCTCTGGAGCCTCTTACAGAAATATGCACTTCTACTCCCTCATGAGTTCTTTAATTCTCTCTGTGTTCTTCCTCTACATCTCAGGTAAGATCAATACTGCATCATTCCTGTGCACTGGAGGTGTGTTCTTCAATCTCTCACTGCTTTAAATACACTTTGATTAACTCACCTGCTCCAGGGTGCAGAGTGGATACTGAATAATAACATTTAGGACGAGGGTGAAATGTGTTTGCTCAGTTATGACCAGTTTATTCCTCTGATATAGTTCTGAAGCAGTTCCTGAGTCGGAGTAAGACTGTTGTACCATTTGACTTCTTCTCTGTAGAGTCTGAGAGCGTGAAGACACTGAGGAATGTAGCTGTAAAAAGTGGAGGATCTCTCACTATTCCATGTTTTTATGATGAACAATACAAATCAAACCCTAAATACTGGTGTAAGGGGAAGTACTGGAGCTCCTGTGGAATAGTAGCCCGTACAAACACAAGAGGAAGAACATCAGTCACTGATAATCCGACCCAGAATATGTTTACTGTGGAACTCAACAGTCTCCAAGACTCTGACTCTGGATATTATTGGTGCGCTGTGGAAATCAAAAGTGGTTCAGATGACGGTGATTATTTGTACCTGACGGTCAGTGCAGGTAAGAAGTCTCTCTGTGTGAAGTAGAACCTGTTCACTGTAACTTAAAGCTTGTTTGATGGAGGACATGTTTACAGCACTCATTCCCTGCCTCTTTATTCAGATCCTGCTGTGTCTGTGAACAACAGCAGAGTGAGTGGTCAGGAAGGGGGGAGTGTCAGTGTCCAGTGTCTCTACAGAACTGATTATAAGAATAAACAGAAGCAGTGGTGCAGATTTAGAGACTGGAGCTGCTTAACATCCCAGAATTCATCAGTGCAGATCAGTGATGATGGGAGAGGAGCGGTCAGTGTGGAGATGAGTGGACTGAAGAAGAGTGATGCTGGCTGGTACTGGTTCAGTGCAGGAGAAGTGGGAGTTACTGTTCACCTCACTGTCACTGAAAGACCTACAAGTAAGATCACATCTATCAGAAACACTGCCCATACCCAGAGGGCAATGAATATTTGGCCCAAATGTGGTCTACATCTGCAGATGTCTTATGGCGCCAATTTGCAATTGAATGATGACATTTCTCTTTTTCAACAGCAACAACTGCTGTGACTACAATTTCCTCAACTGAGAAAAGCATTATCAGTGAGATCTCACCAGGTGAGATCACAAACTTGTGTTAGAATTAAAAGTAATGAATAAACAAATAAAAATCCAATATTTGTTTTTTTTCTAGATGTCACACCTCTGATAAAAAATGAAAAGTCAACAACAGCAAATAAGTAAGTAGTGAACTTCTGTTACAGCTACACTTTCACACTTCAGTGTAGTATACTTTTGCTTTTTGCAGAACTGTAATAACAACAAAAAATAACAACTCTGAATATGCACAAGTTCCAACCAAAGTGTGAAATGACGTATGAAACGTATACAAAATGCAAATGTTCTCCTTATATGGCAGTGTAAACTCTAACAGCCTTAGGTCAGAGACTAATTTCTGGAGGAACTATGTTTAAGGAAGGCTTTACACTAGAGAGAACATTGCTGTAAAAAATGATTTTTTTTATCTTTTAAAAAAAACTTTTAGTTACAAGAATATTAGTGAGGTCTGATTCTGATATTAGATTATTAGTTCTAGAAAACAAATTCCACTTTAACATAACTATTTTTTAACCACTCAACTAACAACAAGAGCGTGGACAACAAGTAATTATCACATCATGAGACATGTTTATTGATTGTGTACTTTAGTGACTGATAAAGTAGTTTCTTTGGCATGTAACTCTTAATAATATGATATTTTTGTGTGGTAGTGACTCATATGCTTCATGGTGGGTCTCCTTTTCTTAATTAATAACTTACACAGGCCATGTGACTTAACTGACTGCAGCAATGGAAACTCAAAGCTTATCTGGATTCTCCTGGCTGTAGGCCTCGGACTGCTCCTGCTCCTGGTCTGTGTTATAACCTTCATATTGAGAAAACCTTCCAGTAAGTATTTGTTGGCGCAGGCTTTTTAATCAAATGTACACTTTATTACACTCATCAGCACTCACTCCTTCTCTCTCTAACAGAAGCAAGTCAAACAGAGAGCAGAGAGAGGAGCAGTAACTCTGCAGTTCACACTGTAAGTGCTGTGAGTGATAGGGGGCTTCATGTTGTTTCAGGTCAGGTGTGTTGCAGGAGAAAGTACTGTGCGTCTTTGGCATCAGATTTTGTCATTGGTTTAATGTGTGCGTGTGTGTGTGTGTGTGTGTGTGTGACTGAAATAGACCTGTACAGCTGAAGCTGAAGACTCAGTAACATACAGCACTGTGATTCCCAAAAAGAAGAAAGTAAGACTTTATTCTTTACCTTCATCTCCTTTAATGCCTGAATGTATAGAACACAAGGGATTATTTTGTTTTACCACTCTGTCACTGATTACTTCTCTTAGATTTATTTCACTAGAAACGTAATGTACTTTCAGAGAAATGAATATGATACATTTAGGTGTAGCGAACTGTAATGTATGATGTTAGTCATTTTTGATATTATACTATTTTATATATTTTAAGATTATGAAATCGTGTGTGTGTGTGTGTGTTAGATCTCTACATCTGAAGTTGAAGACTCTGTGACATACAGTACTATAATTCCCCAGAATAAGAATGTAAGCCCATATTCATCACAGCCATCTACTTAAAAGCTGTATCACTGAAACATTAAGGGATTGAATAGTGTGTTACGTACAGCACTGTTAAGAAAAAAAAGTGGTTAAGATTTTATTCTTCTCAATCTCCTACATATAAACAGCTTTTGGTTACTGAAACATCTCCAGCCTGACTTATCCTGAGACCACAATATTTTTCAGGGGAATTAGAGCTGCCCTCAGTTATGTAAAGGCACTAAATATTTATGAGAAATACCTGGTTTTGATGGAGGTTCTCAAGCCTAAGTCTTTATCTTAGCTGCTGAAAGAGCTGAGACCTTCATTTATTTCTAAAACTGTCCCAAATTACAGCTCTCTCCAGCAGCTGAAGATGATGCAGTGATCTACAGCTCTGTGCTTCACAAATAAGAGGCGAACTACACAATTCCTTATTATGTAATGGGTTTATTAACACATTCCAGCCTGTTTTTTCAGTTCAATCACTGGTGTATACAGCCCTATTCATTCATTCATTCATTCATTGTCTGTAACCGCTTACCTAGTTCAGGGTATTCCTGGGTCTGGAGCCTCCCCAGAATCACTCAGCGCAAGGCAGGAACACATCCGTGCCAGTTCTTCACAGAACGACACTCACACATTCACTCATACCTATGGACACTTTTGAGCAGCCAATCCACTTACCAATGTGTGTTTTTGGACCGTGGGAGGAAACCAGAGCAAACAGAGGACACCCACGCCGACATGTGGAGAACACACCAAGCTCCTCACAGACATTCACCCGGAGTGTGGCTCGAACCCACAACTGATGTAAATAGATGTAAAAAAAAAGGATGTTCCACAAACTGAGCTGAAAGTGATCATAGGAGATTGCAGTAACCCTGAGCTGAGGCGGTGGTCTTGATTATAGCTGTTCTAAAGCATAAACAGATCAGTAATTCATGCCAAAGACAGGAGATTATGAAGCAGTTGAGTAGTTTACAAAATCTCCCAGGTTTTTAAAATCTTTACAGCTCTATGATCACAGCGTGTGTGGAATCATTTGTGTGCCACACAGAAGCACTCTGACGCCCTGAAACAGAAAACACACCAGGGATAATAAAGTAGTGAACCAGCATTCATATCAGACTTACATCAGTTTAAAATGATAAACTCTATAATGTTATGAAAGTCTGATCTCTTCAATAATTAAGGAACCAGTGAAGAATATGGGCTTATTTTAATAAATATTAGCATGTTTCAGAACATATAAATGTGCTGTAAAGTAATAACAAACCCTCGTACTTACACATTGACACCAGAACATGTGTCTGATGCTGTCAGAAGAGTCAAGAAATCAAAACAAGTCAAAATGCATTCTACTGTTTTTAAAACACAAACAATATTTATTAATATTTATATAGATATTATAATATTTATTACAGCTTCAGGTTTTGTTGATCAAAGAAAAATGTTTGTGATCGTACCTAGAGTGTCCATCATTCCCTCAGTTTGTTTGCCTCTGAAAGATATATTTTTACCTGCTTCTGTTAACATAAGAAACCAGAGTAACCCTTTACCAAGGAGGAAACAGGACACTTACATATCATGAGGAGCTGAAATATACCTCAATAAACCTATATAAAGGCTTATTACAACTGGCCTCGGCTGTCACAGCAGCTGCTAATATCCAGTTGAATGTTAATATTTAAGATCATTTTTAGATTTCTTTCCAGCATTAAGTTATAACATTGCACTTTGTGGAGTGGAGTGGAGGTGTCTTATAAACAGAACTGAATACATAACAGTGTTATAAAATATAGTACAAGATACAGCTGTTAGAGTTGAACAAGGACACAGTGTCACTGATGTAAGCACTGCTCTCTCAAAGCACTAAAATCTACATTAGTTCTAACGGTGTCAGTGGTGTCCAGAATCATTCTACAGGAGCACAGACTCAACCACTTCAGCTGTAGAAACACACCAGATCCACACCATCAGCTCATTATCATGCTTCGGGAATGTTATTATCATGCTTCAGGAATTCAGGTATGAAATACAGAAGAAATGTGTTATTATTCAGTCGTATTACAACAACAGATCAATTCTACTGCCATGTTTCTGTTCGTGAATGTTGTAGAAGTTCAGGGTTAGTGCCAATTTATTAAACTGGTTTATTTCTAACATGCTTTGTGATCATACCCAATGTGGTCTCACTGATGCTGGTTTCTCAGACGTAGAGACAGAACTCAAAGCTGTTGTTGCTGTTGAAAAGAAGAGTAAACTGGTTCTAGTGACATAGTTACAGCAGGACGGTCAACAGATATTTTCTGATAGATGTGATCTTACTTGTAGGTCTTTCAGTCTTATAATCAGTTCTGTAGAGACACTGACACTGCCCCCTTCCTGACCACTCACTCTGCTGTTTATCACAGACACAGCAGGATCTGAATAAAGAGTCAGAGAATGAGTGCTGTAAACACGTCCTCCATCAAACAAGCTTTAAGTCACAGTGAACAGGTTCTACTTCACACAGAGAGACTTCTTACCTGCACTGACCGTCAGGTACAAATAATCACCGTCATCTGAACCATCTTTGATTTCCACAGCGCACCAATAATATCCAGAGTCAGAGTCTTGGAGACTGTTGAGTTCCACAGTAAACATATTCTGGGTCGGATAATCAGTGACTGATGTATTTTTCCACTTGTGTTTGTACTGGCTACTATTCCACAGGAGCTCCAGTAATACCCCTTACACCAGTATTTAGGGTTTGATTTGTATTGTTCATCATAAAAACATGGAATGGTGAGAGATCCTCCTCTTTTTACAGCTACATTCCTCAGTGTCTTCACACTCTCAGACTCTACAGAGAAGAAAACAATTAACACAACAGTACAATTGTACTCTAACAATGTTTAGTAAAAAAAAGTTATTCATGTCTCACGTAAAATAATAATGATCATTTAAATCAGCACACACACACACACAGAGGGAGAGACACAGACCAAGCTCATGTTATTATTAAACGTACTTTTTAATGCTGCTATATTCTGTCTCTCTTAGTGGCGGCAGTAACAGCTCCAGCTCTTCAGAGGCTTTACACTAGCGGCTGGAACAATGCTGTTGGATTTGATTGTATTTGGCCACTAAGAGCTTTAGTAAGGCAAGATACTGATGCTGAATGATTAGTTCTGGATCACGAACACCACTCCGACACTTTCCAAAAGGTATTGGGTGGAGTTCCATCTGCCCAGTTGTTTGTTATAAAAGGAACATTATTACAGTTTATTACAGTCTGTCCCTTTCATCAATACAATGTCTCTTATTTTATAGAACAGCAGCAGTTATTGTGTGAGCACTGCCACTGATCAGAAATCTTCAAGGACAGACGTTATTCAATGCCTGCGCATGCATTATGACGTCTTTGTTTTTGTTGCCAGCAGAGACAGTGTTAAAAGCAGAAGTTTCCTTCAACTAAAAACTATTTTTGCCTGTGTGGTTGGTGCAGAAACATGTACAGAGAAATCCCCTCCAATAGAGGACAATACAGGGTGTCTATAGGTTTATTCACACTTCTTCTTTTATTATGAGATTATTAATTAACACATCAGAAAACACATCAGTGTCACTGTAGAGTGAAGAGAATGAGTCTTTTAGACTGAAGCGACACTGTGATAAAAGGGTATTAAAGCACATTTAAAGCAGTGAAAACTGAACAACACAAAGAACACCTCCAGTGCACAGGAATGATGCAGCATTGATCTTACCTGAGATACAGAGGAGGAACACAGAGAGAATTAAAGAACTCATGAGGGAGTAGAAGTGCATCTTTCTGTAAGTGGCTCCAGACACAAATACTCTTCCTGCCTCTGCAGCACCACCTCAGAGTTTCTTCCTGTTTTCAGCTCTTGTTGCTGCTGACTGGATCAGTGCAGGGTCCTACACTCAAACACATGGATGAATGTTTTCATTTAAACACAGTATTTACCAGAGTGTCACAGCATTGTGCTGAGTGCTGGGGAAAGATCATCATATAGAGGTTATATAGATGTAACAGAGTTAAAATATATGTATTACAACCTAAAAAAATTACACAAAGCTATTATTATTAAAGTGGTCTTTTTGGTATAGGGCAGCTGTATTGGGACGTCTCTCCTCCTCTTCTCCTTCATAAAACTCCTCCCCCTTCCCTGCCTCTCCCCTATTTACTCATGTGTAATATCCAGTAGCGGTATTAACATGGAAAGGCATCGGCATCTTACGTTCGCGTGACACTGGCACATGCCAGTAACATCGGCACCTTACGTACGGGTGACAGTGGCATCTTTTTTTTTTTTTTTTTGGTGACAGTGGCATGTGTCAATGGCATCTATTTTTTTTTTTTTGGTGACAGTGGCATGTGTCAATGGCATCGATTTTTTTTTTTTGGTGACAGTGGCATGTGTCAATGGCATCTATTTTTTTTTTTTGGTGACAGTGGCATATGCCTCTGTTTTGCGCAAATGCCGATGACATTGACATCCGTTTTATGACACTGACATATACTCCACTTCATTGTTGAACATCTGCCAGTAGACTAAGTTTAGCTAGCATATGGATGTTTAAACTAGCTATATATTTAACTAGCACACGTATGCTACTAGTATGTAAACGAACCAAACATGTGACATGCTACAAACATAGCATCCCTTATTCGCACACAGTCCACTGTCTCTGTGTTCATGGACAATTGAACTAAAAGTTCTTCACAGTTAGGGGTATACGACGCTCCTCAAAACCACCACCAATTATTATTTATATTATTTTATACAGGTAATGTTAAATGCCGTGTAGTATCATGTTCACTGGTTATCAGTAATATATGGGAAATACATTTTATACTGCTAATATACAATAGAATGCTGTATAGGAATGCTATTAAAAGTGGCAGAGGACTATACTATAAGGTTTAGTGTGCCTGCGTTCTGGTGCTGCAAGTCTCTGACATGTTAACATTGATACCTTAATTCTATCCTGTATTTATTTTGCTTTTTAGGACACACATTTAAAACACTTGATGGTCTGTTTCATGACATCCAGGCTTACAGTACTTGTCCATTCTGTAGAAAGTGTGATGAATGCACCCAGGACCACATCTCTAAAAAACATCTCAAGTATTCTGTTTTTTTTAAAGATGCTAGCAATAGTAAGCAGTCTGTTTCTAATCTGAATTTCTATGTTAATAATGGTATATTTATTTTGATAAATGCTGAGGAAATACTAATGGCCAAAATGTTCCTTTGTGATCAGTATGATTGTCTTATTATTGAGATTAAAAACTTAAAAAATGATGTGCTGTTTATGATCTGTTGTTTTTGTAGACTTTTGATGACTTGTACAGTTAAACTAAATGTTCAGTAGTAATTACATAATGTTGAATTCTTTTTTCTGTCAGATCTTTTCACAGTGCCATGTTTTTGTGGACAAGTTAAAGACTTAAAAAGAAGTCATTAAATAAACAAATGGGCTTTATTGTAAAGGAGAAATTTAGGGGAAATCTGGATTATATGTCAGTAGAATTGGATGTCAGCACATATTATGAGCCTTCATCAGAAAGTCATACATTGTCTTGGTTGAAACGTCAGCTTTCAAGAATCTGACATGCAGTGTTGTACAAGGCTATTAGAGCTTCACGTGCCATAAAGACATTTTAATTAATCTAGTAGTCCAGTAGTAATGTTGCTTGGCAGCATTGTGGTATGTGGACATCTTGAAAGTGGTGAGTTTGAGGAGTGTCGTATACCCCTTACTGGGAAGAACTTGTAGTTCACTTGTCCATGAACACAGTGACATGACTATGTTTGTAGCATGTCACTTGTTTGGTCCGTTTACATGCTAGTAGCATACGTGTGCTACCCAGTAAACAATTAGCCGTTGATTCGACGTTGAAATAATGTAATGACTGCCATCAACGTTCTCTTAAGGTTGAAAATCAACGTTGAAAAGACGACCAAACACAGACATTGAAAAAACGACTATTAGACGTATTTTGGACGTCCATTGACGTTATTAATTGGTCCCGAAATAAATTACTTGTATAAAACGCATTTTGGACGTCCACTGACGTTATCAATTGGTCACCACTTAACTAACTTATTAAGATGGATTTTGGACGTCCATTGACGTTTAAAATATGTGTTTGACGGACAGACTACTTTTAAACCTATTTTGAACGTCCAGGGACGTTCCTTGTTTACTGAGTAGTTAAATATATAGCTAGTTTAAACATCCAAATGCTAGCTAAACTTACTGGCAGATGTTCAACAATGAAGTGGAGTATATGCCAGTGTCATAAAACGGATGTCAATGTCATCGGCATTTGCGCAAAACAGAGGCATATGCCACTGTCACTAAAAAAAAAAATCGATGCCACTGGCATATGCCACTGTCACTAAAAAAAAAAAAAAAAAAAAAATAGATGCCACTGTCACCCGTACGTAAGGTGCCGATGTCACTGGCATGTGCCAGCGTCACGCGAACGTAAGATGCCGATGCCTTTCCATGTTAATACTGCCTCTCCATCATGTTCGTACAGTGAAATTAAATATATTTTATCTTAATAGAGAGCAGGCTTTCACCAATCAGCCATAAATTTATGAACACATTCCTGTTTCTGCACTCTGTCCATACTCTCAGCTTAACTGATCACACAGGACCTTTAGTCACTCATAGATTGTTTGACACTTTTTACCCTATTTTTCCAATAGCAGTGACCCCACAAGTCCACCACAGAGCGGGCATGATGTTCGTGGCGGGGGCGCTGCCCTCCTCAAGATCGCTTTCAAGAGGCTACTCAGGGGCTGTGATGACTGCTATGCTGTCTTTGTCCACTAGAGGGAGTGGGAGAGACAAATGTCTACTGCCCAGTAATTGCGTTCATCACCCAACACCTGATCACTTCCCTATTTGAGAGCTGCTTACAACCGCTTTCGTGCTTGTCCTCTATTACATACAAAGACTGTCGTTTTGGGAGTTAGCTAACATTTCTTACACTCCTAGCACCTTTTCTCTATTGGGAAGATAACAAAACCAAAACTCTAAGAAAGTGTATGGAAGCAATCTGTCTCCTCAGACTTTGAAATATTACCACCTTTGAATTTGTAGCACTGAATGTTTTTGCACTGAAATTATGCATCTGAATTTTGTTGCTTTTGAATTTAAGTCTTCAGATTAACACCTCTGAATATTTTGCTTCGCAATTATGCGTCTGAATATAATTGCTCTTGAATTGAACTCATGAATTTTCAAGAACACGTTTTCACTGTTATTATATAAAAATTCAAACAATATATTTCGAAGTAGCTAAAATTCACATATTCATGTCACTTTCACAGGGCCATGACAACAATTCCACAGTAAAATTTCTTCATCTTCAGGATATCAATAGTCTGTTATATTGTGTCTTTATTGAGCCTTTCAGATTTTTGAGACACTTTGAAAATAAAGAGATAATATCCGCGGAATGAAGGTAAACGTGTAGTTTTTCCACGGTGTGGAAGTTGTGTTCGTATTTCGCCATCTAGCGGCGACAGAATGCAACTAACGCACCATTTAAGGGGAAAGAGAAAATCCAAATGAATCGATTGCTCATCCTGGGTGTCCCGGAAGTGTACTCTAATTTTAATAACTCGAATTTTGGCATCTGAATTTGGTCTATCGAATTTGAGCAACTTCGAAATAAATTGTTTGAATTTTTTTATCTGAATTTATTAACCTTGAATAATAACAGTGAAAACGTGTTCTTGAAAATTCACGAGTTCAATTCAAGAGCAATTATATTCAGACCCATTTTTATTTTTTTTATTCCTTGGCTTTCAACTCAGCATGAGACGTTTGTTTTCTTTTATTAATTTTATTAGTGTTGTTTTTATTTAAGTTATTTATTTTTCATTATTGGTTATTTTATTTTGTTTTAGTTTGTTTTATAAACATCTTTTGTACAGCACTTTGTTTTAACTGTTGGTGTTTTTTAAAGTGCTCTATAAATAAAGTTGAGTTGAGTTGAGTTGAGACGCATAATTGCGAAGCAAAATATTCAGAGGTGTTAATCTGAAGACTTAAATTCAAAAGCAACAAAATTCAGATGCATAAATTCAGTGTAAAAATATTCAGTGCTACAAATTCAAAGGAGGTAATATTTCAAAGTCTGATGAGACATAAAAGAGTGTATGTTTTTTTAGTAACCAGGATTTTGTTTGTGAAACTGGGTCTTTCAAGAGTTTTGGTTCTGTTTTTCTGTCTGGTTCTGAACCAGTCAATTTGCTTTCAATTTTCTTACGATTTGCCTCAGTTTATAAACCTGGGTTCCATCCCACCACATTGTGACACATTCATTACAGGAACATGAATATAGCACAAAAAGTAAGGGAATTTGTGATTGGTAGATTATTTATTTGTTGTAACAATGCTTCTTAGCAATAAATCTTATACCGTTGTAAAGCCTGTTAATTTCCCATTTAAATGGCGCCACGTTTGAAACGGACATTTGTGGGATGAGCAGTAGAGCTGAGAATGTGGGTTGCGCCCATGAATAATTTGCCAAATCCGCTCTGCCAGTTCTTTGATTTTTGGTTCTAGGAATGAAAGAAAATAGGCTAAAGAGACCGTACTAAAGTTACCTCCCAAGATAACTGTCTTTGTACACAAGCACGAAAGCGGTTGTAAGCTGCTCTTAAATTGGGAAGTGATCGGTGTTGGGTGATGAACGCAATTACTGGGGAGTAGATCTTTGCCTCCCTCTAGTGGCCAAAGACAGTATAGCAGTCAGCCCAGCCCCTGAGTAGCCTCTTGAAAGATTACGAGGGCAGCGCCCCCGCCACCAAAATAATACCTGCTCTGTGGTGGTCTTCTGGGGTCCCTACTATTGAAAAGTGGGGTAAAAAAAAAAAAGTGCCAAACAACCTGTGTGTGACTAATATGATTTTTGCCATTGGCAGAGAAGATTTGGCAAATTGTTCATGTGCGCAACCCATACTCAGCTCTACTGCTCATCCCACAAATGCATGTTCCTTACAAATGTGGCTCCATTTAGGGAAATTAACAGGCTTTTCAACGTTATCAGATTTATTGCCAAGAAGCATTGTTTCAATAAAGAGATAATCTACTAAACACAAATTTCCTTACTTTTTGTGCTATGTTTATTTTGGTCTCTGTGTTAAATGAAGCTAAAAAGGGGAAAAATGCCCCTGCTCCACTCACTAAATTACTGCTGGTTTTCTCACAGAAATTTAAAAACATTGTGATGCTGGGAGCACATTAACTTGTGAACAACAAATGTTCTTAATGTAGTGTTCTCTGAGGTGTTTGTACCTGAGTGTGGAAATCTCCAGAATAGCAGCAGCTGGACACAACATCGAGCCAAATCAACAGCCATCAAAACCTGCTTGTACTGTTACTTATATTTTGCTCTTTTGCACCTCACCTCTATTTCAAATCTCTGTGTTTTTCTGAATTCAGCTGCACTTCCCTTAACAGCTGTGTAGTTGCTGGTTGCAGTAGGTAAAGAGCAGAGAAGCTTTATGTAAATGATAGTATTTGAGTTGTTGAGTTTGGCACTCCCTGTGTTCACATCTCAGGAGGAATAGAAAGCACACTTCTACACATTTACACACTTAATGTTAAACTTTGTTTAATGTAACATTTAAAGCACTAAATATGGGCTGTGAAACAGCACAACTTTCCCCAAATATGTTAAACTTAGCATTAGCATTTAAGAAGCCTCAAGTACTATTATTTATTATTAATTATTTATTAATTATTTTAAAAGCAAGTGTTAAAAAATGATAAATGCATAAAGTTCACAGAATTTAAAACTAGAGTTGGAGAACAGAGGTAATGGGCCATTTACAGAAAACTGTTTCAAGACCCTGCAGTGGTCAGAAGGAATAGAAGGTGATGACTATGGGCTCTCCTAAAATATGTGATAAATTAATGTATTCACCAATGCACATATTTACTTTAATATATGAAAACTACACATGGGTATATCATAGTAATGTTTACATCCACTTCACTGTACACTGTGATGTGAATACTTCTATTAAAGCTGTGAAATTATGTTTTTTTGGTATTTTGTGATGAATTCTTTGATTTGTTTGAACTGAACTGCAGCATCCTTCTTCTTTGAAAATGATGTGGTCTGGTATTTTGTTCAGAAATATAGCCACGCACAACTGCAATCAGCACAGAAACAATTAGAACAATTCTAAAAAGTGTAATAAACTCATCAGATATTAAATTATACTGTATTTTGACTCACCTCTTACAGAGTTTTACATCACTTCATCGTCCCCGGCAGCTGGAGAGAGTTGGAAAATGGAGACGCTTTAGGAATAAAAGGATCTCTCTGCTTGCTTTAAATCTAAACTGAAATCTAATTTATGACATTAAAGTCACTTACAGTTGTATTTTTGGAAGCTGAGGCTACATTGACGTAGATAAAGTCAGTTTCCTGAGCTGCTGCAGATGAAGGCTGTGGATAGTTATTACTATTGATAAGTCAGTCTGATAATGTTTCAGTAATCATATACATTATTGAGGTGTCAACTGCAGAATCCTGTTACATTTTAATACTTAATTTGGATTTGACTTGTAAAATCCAAAACCTTTACAAAGTTCATGATTAAATTCACAATATACATTTCTCATGGATAGAGGTAACATTGTCTTCTCCATATATACAGCACAGGCTCCCTGTAACTGCTAAGACAGAGCAATACTTCACTAACTTCTTGGCCTTGCTCTTTCCCAATCCTACAATCTGTAGACCACTCACTCACACCTACAGACACTTTTATGAGTCCCATTCCACCTACCAACGTGTGTTTTTGGACCGTGGGAAGAAAACAGAGCACCCAGAAGAAACCCATGCAGACACAGGGAGAACACACCAAAGTCCTCACACACAGTCACCCGGAGCAGGACTTGAACCCACAACCTGTGACTGTGTCACTACCTGCTGCACCACCATGCCACTCTTAGTCTGATGCCAGTGAGGAACAATTATTATCAGAACTGGATCAAAGTTCATTCTAGTTACTGTCCTCTACCATACACCTGTAAATCAGAAAAAGCTGGCACTGGGTGGAGAATTCAAAAAAAGAACCATGTAATTTTTAAATTTGCACAGACTTTGTGAACAAAAGATCCATGTTTTAGTTTCTACTATCTCATGCATCCACTCTGTGATTAGGGCATTTTAGGGAGAGTATAGAGGGACAAGAATTGTTTTTAAGAGTGGATATAACCACTCTTTTTTTAGCATTAACTTTGTTCTAGCATTAACTTTAATGCTAAAAGATGCAAACTGCTGCCTCCTAGAAGAGATCTTTTTAAGGACGTCAATGCTCATTTCAACAAGACAACGCTCAAAGCCACGGCTGTGAAAGAAGAAGGTGCAGGGGCTGACTTGGCCTTCTTTTAAACTGATCTGTTCCCAAAAGAGAATGTGTGACACATTCTGAAACACAAGAAAAGACAAGCAAGATCTATATACTGCTGCATAGGCTTAGATTGGATTGCAGGAAACACAAAACCAACACCTGAAACAATTTACCACAAGGTGTCATTTACTGCATGTATTTCAGCTGTTGTGGAAGAGAAAGGCAGATTTCTGAAGTTGTGAACACTTTGCTGTCAAACCTTTTTCTATAATCTGTTGTAGCATTTAAATTTGTTTATTTTGAAAACACAACATATTTAATTAGGTATAATATGAAATAATGTGCTTTTTTAATGGTTTTTCAGTGTAAAACAGGCCAAAGATAATTTATAGAATCATTCTGGCTTTTTCTCAAAAAACATGCATAAAACCACAATAACAGAAAAAAACACGATACAATAAAGTCACAGACACCTTTCTCAGTCTCTTAATGTTTCAGTGATCAAATAAAGTTTAAAGGCAGATTAATGGTCTTACCTTCCTTTTATTGGGTTTCACCTTAGTGTATGTCTTTGAATCTTGAGATTGCTTTTACACACACACACACACACACACACACACACACACACACACAAGATCAGCACAGATCTATTACACAAAACCCTTTAAGAAGGAAAGGACCAGTCATTTTTGTTTACAATCTTTTGACATTGCGAAGGGAGAGGTATTAACATGTAAATACTTTGTTTGTCCTTTTCTATATAGGTTTTTATGGTGCTGATGTTATCAAAGTGTAGACTTTAAGAAGAATTTCAAGAAGAAATTTCAACAATTCTCTGGTTAAAGAGAGGGAGAGTAAGAAATAAGGGGAAGGACACGGGGACTAGCAAACATTTCTGGACACAGTCAGTGTTCTATGACTTAAAACAACCTGAATCTTTTTATACTTCAGTGTTTTATAGTCTGCTGCTGCCCCCTGTCGGTGAGTTGGAACCGTTACAGCCGCAAAGTAATCTGGAGTTGAAAAAAGTACAACCCTGCACTGATCCACAGTCAGTAGCAGCAAGTGCTGAAATCAGGAAGAGCTCTGAAATAGAGCTGCTTCAATCAGAATATGATATTTCACTAATTGAGAAAATATTTATCTCTGGAGACACTAACAGGCAGATGCACATTTACTCCCTCATGATTTCTTTAATTCTCTCTGTGTTCTTCCTCTACATCTCAGGTAAGATCAATGCTGCATCATTCCTGTGCACTGGAGGTGTGTTCTTCACTCTCTCACTGCTTTAAATACACTTTGATTAACTCACCTGCTCCAGGGTGCAGAGTGGATACTGAATAATAACATTTAGGACAAGGGTGAAATGTGTTTGCTCAGTTATGACCAGTTTATTCCTCTGATATAGTTCTGAAGCAGTTCCTGAGTCGGAGTAACACTGTTGTACCATTTGACTTCTTCTCTGTAGAGTCTGAGAGTGTGAAGACACTGAAAATTTAGCTGTAAAAAGTGGAGTATCTAACATTCCATGTTTTTATGGTGAACAATACAAATCAAACCCTAAATACTGGTGTAAGGGGTATCACTGGAGCTCCTGTGGAATAGTAGCCCGTACAAACACAAGTGGAAGAACATCCGTCATTGATTATGCGACCCACGATTTGTTTACTGTGGAAATCCACAGTCTCTAGGAGTCTGGCTATCTCTGTAGAACCCGTTCACTGTAACTTAAAGCTTGTTTGATGGAGGACGTGTTTACAGCACTCATTCTCTGCCTCTTTATTCAGATCCTGCTGTGTCTGTGATAAACAGCAGAGTGAGTGGTCAGGAAGGGGGCAGTGTCAGTGTCCAGTGTCTCTACAGAACTGATTATAAGAATAAAGAGAAGCCGTGGTGCAGATTTAGAGACTGGAGCTGCTTAACATCCCAGAATTCAGCAGTGCAGATCAGTGATGATGGGAGAGAAGCGGTCAGTGTGGAGATGAGTGGACTGAAGAAAAGTGATGCTGGCTGGTACTGGTTCAGTGCCGGAGAAGTGGGAGTCGGTGTTCACCTCACTGTCACTGAAAGACCTACAAGTAAGATCACATCTGTCAGAAACACTGCTCATATCTGCTGACCGTCCTGCTGTAAGAGTATTGCATTAACATCTTTTCTCTGATTTTCCTCTGTCAGCAACAACTCTGAATTACAGACAGAAAACTGAAGACACTGTAATAACTCAAGGTAAATTTACAGATATTTCTGAAAATTCCGTAAATAGTGGAAGATAAAGTTAAGGGCATCATGTGATGAAACACAGCTCCAGGGCCCTTTGATAATGGGCTGATGGTGTGGATCAGATTTGTTTAGGGAACAGTAGAAGTGGTTATGTCTGTGCTCCTGTAAAATTGTTCTGGACACCACTGACACTATTAGAAATCATGTAGATTTTAGTGCTTTGAGAGCGCTATAAACTTGTGTTTATACTCAGTAGCAGTGGAGCTTTATTTCATCAATGGGTGATTAAATGTAGGCAGCAAGTGAAGTCTGGTAATATCTGATGTTTACATTTGTATGCAAAATTAATAGTTATTTTTTTTCCAAGTCAAATACACACCCTCTACAGAAAACACACTTTTACATATTTACACACTTAATAAAGAATTACAGTTTATTTCCTGAAATAAAAACCTACAAAACACTATGTGGGCTGTGTGTTAAACTCAACATAGCAGTTAAAAATGTCTGGTCTACAGAATATATTTATAATATTTTCTTAATAAGTTTAAAATCAGGTTTTTATCAAGAAATGAGAAATGCTTAGAATTGAAACATTTTAAAAATACCGTTGCAGCATAGAGTCCATCTACAGAAACCCAAGGCTATAAAGTGGTCAGAGGAAGAATAGAAGATGGGCTCTGAGGGTGACTCAGGGTTCTATTAAACATATGATGAACAACAATAAAGGTTTTAGCAATGCATATATAACATTTACATTTATGTGTGTAAAATACATGTGGGTATAACACAGTTGTTGATAAACCTGCTAAACGACATTGACCACTTTGATTAGAAAACTGTTTTTCAAGTTTTGAATAAATGACTTGTCTTGCTTGATTCACAGTGCAGTGTGTTCTTTGCAACTGATCTGGCCTGGCTTTTTGTTCAGAACTACTGCTGTGTACATGGAATCCAAACAGACCAAATAAAAAAAAAAAGAAAGAGTGGAAGACTGAAAAATTCTTATCAAATAAAAAACATGCTGTAATTTGACTCACCTCTTATTCGTGAAGCACAGAGCTGTAGATCACTGCATCATCTCCGGCTGCTGGAGAGAGCTGGAAAATGGAACAATTTTATACAAAATAAATTTTCTTTCAGCAGCTAAACTGAAGATTTGATAAAGATTAGGAACCACCACCAAAAACAGACATTTCCCAGAAACACTTGCTGACTATAAATAAATGATAGCATCTTTAATATGTGTCATTAAAATATGTGTGAAACAGGGTAACAGCTTTATTTTTAAGATTTAAAAAATTGCAGCTGTATTTTTGTCATCTTACATTGCTGTAAAGCACATCAGTTTCCTGAGAAAGGCTGGGGCATGATTTACTCAGGAGAAATCAGTCAGGTAATGTTTCAGTAATGAAATGCTGTTTATATGTAGGGGAATATGAAAAATAAATTCATACCGTCTTCTTTTTAATCACCACATTGCTATATGTTACTGCATTTTCAGCTGTAGAGTTCTGTTTTACACACACACACACACACACACACACACACACACACACACACACACAGGATTTTAATAACTAAAAACTAATATGAGCAAAATGTTTGATGTTATTCATCATTGTTTATACACACATCCATGTGTCATATTCATTTTTCTGAAAGCAAGTGTTGACCTGGTTACTCTGGTCTAACGTACAAACCCATGGATGTAAACACAAGAACACGGACAAACTGATACAATCACATCAGTGACTCCTTACTCAGTCTCTTAATGTTTCCATGATTAAATACAGTTAAAAGCAAACGGATGTGAAGAATAAGACTTACCTTCTTCTTTCTGGGACAAAAGAGGCACAATAGTAACTACTGCACTATGTGTTAAAACACTGAACCTCACACAACATGAAGCCCCCAATCACTCACAGAACTTACAGTATGAACTGCAGTGTTACTGCTACTCTCTCTGGTCTCTGTTTGACTTGCTTCTGTTGAAGAGAGATGGAGTGAATGGAGCACCTTGCACAGATCATTTAATCGTAATCTACTTGTATTACCTTTAAATATTGTATGCTTCAAAAGCATCTTTAAATGTTAGTCATTTTAGCATCAAAGCTCCACCGCTAAAGTCTAAGCTGAGCAGTAAAACACGTCGTGGCTGATTTACAGCTTCTGGGGAAAATTGAAAATGATGTAAAAGGGATTTAAAGGCTTATAAGACAATGTCAGAGAAATACTTACTGGATTTTGTTCTCAACATGAAGGTTATAACACAGACCAGGAGGAGCAGCACTCCCAGGCCTACAGCCAGTAGAATCCAGACAAGCTTGGAGTTTTTGTTGCTGCAGTGAATGAAGACACATGACCTGTGTAAGTTATTCATGTAACAGATGAAGGCCCACAGTGAATAATATATATTTCATTTTCACAAATAGTACACAACTACACAAATAATAAACATCTCTGTACATTGTTTGGAAATTATTTGAGTCAGTAACATGTTCAGAAAGTGTTTTTGCAGAGGAGGATGATTTTCCTGTACACAAAGCAGTTGTTCTGCAAGGAAAGCAAAAACTGAAAAGTGGTATACTGAGACGTTTAAAACAAGTTAATATTGTACAGATTTTAATGGCTAACACCAATATCTGCCCTACACAAATATTTGGCTTGATGGGGTAAACCAATTATTTATCAGGTGTAAAACATGGAAAACTGGAGACAAAATCCCTATTAATGTCCCTAATTTCAGGGGAGAAGCTGGATGAACCATTGTCTATAAACTTTTGGTCGTACAATGTATAAGTTAGTGCTGATTGGATTTGAGTTTGTAAAAGTGTACACTACCAAACAAGAAGAAAATCTGCATTTTGCACATTTATCATTACTTCATGTCACATCTGCTTGCTTTTCTTAGAACTTCACTACTTACTAATTTGCTGTTGATGACTCTACATTTTTGGTAAAGGTTGTGGAACCTAGAAAGAAAAAACATGAATAATGTCTATTATTTATACTTTTATTAATTCTTATACATTTTGTGATCATACCTGATGTTATCTCACTGATGCTGGTTTTCTCGGTTGAACTTGTAGTCACTGCTGTTGTTGCTGTTGAAAAGGAGGAATAAACTGATGTTAGTAGCACAGTTACAGCAGGACGGTCAGCAGATATGGGCAGTGTTTCTGATAGATGTGATCTTACTTGTAGGTCTTTCAGTGACAGTGAGGTGAACAGTAACTCCCACTTTTCCTGCACTGAACCAGTACCAGCCAGCATCACTCTTCTTCAGTCCACTCATCTCCACACTGACCGCTCCTCTCCCATCATCACTGATCTGCACTGCTGAATTCTGGGATGTTAAGCAGCGCCAGTCTCTAAATCTGCACCACTGCTTCTGTTTATTCTTATAATCAGTTCTGTAGAGACACTGGACACTGACACTGCCCCCTTCCTGACCACTCACTCTGCTGTTTATCACAGACACAGCAGGATCTGAATAAAGAGGCAGAGAATGAGTGCTGTAAACACGTCCTCCATCAAACAAGCTTTAAGTTACAGTGAACAGGTTCTGCTTCACACAGAGAGACTTCTTACCTGCACTGAACGTCAGGTACAAATAATCACCATCATCTGAACCACCTTTGATATCCACAGCGCACCAATAATATCCCGAGTCAGAGTCTTCGAGACTGTTGAGTTCCACAGTAAACATATTCTGGGTCGGATAATCAGTGACTGATGTTCTTCCACTTGTGTTTGTACGGGCTACTATTTGACAGAGGCTCTGAAAATACCCCGTACACCAGTATTTAGGGTTTGATTTGTATTGTTCATCATAAAAACAGGGAATGGTGAGAAATTCACCACTTTTTACAGCTACATTCCTCAGTGTCTTCACACTCTCAGACTCTACAGAGAAGAAATCAAATGGTACAACAGTGTTACTCCGACTCAGGAACTTCTTCAGAACTATATTAGAGGAATAAACTGGTCATAACTGAGCAAACACATTTCACCCTCGTCCTAAATGTTTTATTCAGTATCTACTCTGCACCCTGGAGCAGGTGAGTTAATCAAAGTGTATTTAAAGCAGTGAGAGAGTGAAGAACACACCTCCAGTGCACAGGAATGATGCAGCATTGATCTTACCTGAGATGTAGAGGAAGAACACAGAGAGAATTAAAGAACTCATGAGGGAGTAGAAGTGCATCTTTCTGTAAGAGGCTCCAGACACAAATACTCTTCCTGCGTCTGAGTGAAGTACATTTGACTGAAGTGTTCTTCCTGTTTCTGACCCTCTCCTGCTCTGAATAGGTTTGTCAAAAATACCAAAGTTCTTTTGATGCTAAATCAGTTAATCAAAATTTAAATGACATTAAGTTAATTAATAAAAATTAAGAATAAAATTAAAACAGTTACTGATTTCAGAGAGATTTCACTGTGTTCACACCCAGAGAGGACAGTCAATCAGGAGCAGTTCAACCAGGCTTTAAATTCTGTTTGGTGTGTATTAATACAAAAAAAATCTCTATTTGCTGGATATTGCACTTGATAAAAATACAATGTGTGCAGTTTAAGGCCGTGTGAGTGTGAGTAAGCCCTGTGAAATTACTCTGATTGGCTGTAGGAGAATTAAGGGGTTGATTTCAGGTCAATTTTGTGATTGGTTTAGGTTTGATGATGAGTAAGTGGATCAGCTGCACCTTACTCATTCTTTGTTCAACAGTCCATAGCTGCCCATGAAGACTACAATGTTTTAATGTGTCTCACTTCCCATCTATGGACCGTTAGTGTGGCCTTCATTGAGGACCAGAAAACCCAGTTGTTACCCAAAACTCATGAGACGAAATTAAGGCTCACTTTGCATGTGAAATAGAGTTTTGTCAACAAACAACTACACAGTTCAGCAGAATATGGATCTCTGTTTAAAAAAAAGTTGAGAAAGCACATATCTTTGCAATGCTGTATGCTGAAATTCCACAGAAAAATAAAAGTACAAGGGCCCACAGGAGGCTGGATAAACATCTGACTGAGCTTTTGCTCCTCAGGCATTCCTCTGTTCTGTCCATGTGGCTGCCTCTTTATTTAACCATATCTGTCACTGTGGCAAATGTAGAAAATGATCATTTTAAAAATATTTTCAAAAAACTGCCTGAGAAAAATAATGTTCCAAAAAAGTCAAATGGAACTGACAGACACTGTGAAGGAATTAGCTCAGAAAATTGCAATAGGAAAGGCATGTTTTGGGCATTGCTCAGTGTAAGAGTGATGTATTGTGTCTTTTCTTTTAGCATGCTGGAAACAGGACCTCAAACCCACTTCTTCTGTTGGGCCCCAGAATTTTGCAATATGCTACTGCTGATGTTAAATGTTTTCATATTATTCTAAGTGTTAATATGTACATTCCCCCTCTGCAGAGAACACACTTTTGAACATTTACACAGTTAATGCACTGTTATCTAATAAAACACTAAATGTGGGCTGTGAAACAGCACATACTTCCCCCCAGTGTGTTAACATAGCATTTAAAACATCTGTTCTACTGAATAAATAGTTAATATTTTATTAACAATTTAATAATGGGTGGTAATGAAAGAAAATAAATGGTCAAAATTTGAACATGAAATACATTATATTTTAAATAAAAGTTCTGTTGCAGCTCAGTTCCATCTACAGAAAACCAATTTACACCATATATTTGTCAAGAATAGAAAACAAGACTGAATCTGAGAGTGAATAATGGCTCTTTTAAAGCATATAAATAACAGGAAACTTTAAAGCAATGTGCATTTATATACAGTGACCTACACTGGCCAATATGAAGATTCTATTGTTCTAGTGCTGAAATCACTAAATGTTTTTTTAGAGAAGGCTTTGTTTTGCTTGATCTTTGGTGAAGTTTCTTCTTGCATTTGGCCTGGTCAGGCTGTTTGTTCAGGAATACAGCTGTTTACACCTGGAACCAACACAAACCGAACAGAAACAATAAGCAGAAACCCAAAAGGTGTGAAAAGCACCTCATATAATAAAGAATTATATAAAGTATGGGAAATTCTGACTGACCTATTACATGTGAAACTAATTCATCATCTCCGGCTGCTGGAGAGAGCTGAAAAATGAGACGATTTTAGAAATAAAGGGAGATCTCAGCCAATCAACAGCTGAACTCTATGATTGGTAAGGCTAAAGAGCATTAGTAAAAGGTAAACCCCTCATGAACACTTAGGCCTTCAGATAACCCATGTCTCTGTTTCATGTGGTCAAAACAGAGGTGTGATTCAGGGCAAGAGCTTTATTTTTAAAAGTTCACTTACAGGTGTATTTTTAGCATCTGTGTCTGCACTGTTGTAAACCACATCAGTTTCCTGAGACATTTCAGACAAAACCTGTAGACATTATTTGCCCAAGATATGTCAGTCTGGTTACACAGACATACACACACACAGATGACAAAATCTCATTCCAAAGAGGTACAATACTAATAAATTCTCTGTGTTTTGGAACACAAACTCAGACAACATGAAACCACCCAACACTCACAGCATTTACAGTGTGAACTGCAGAGTTACTGCTCCTCTCTCTGCTCTTTGTTTGATTTGCATCTGTTAGAGAGAGATGGAGTGACTGGAGCATATTAAACAGATGGATGAGTGTAAAACAGTGTAAATGTGATTAAAAAGTCTCATAAGAAAATGTCAGATTAATACTCACTGGACTGTTTTCTCAGTATGAAAATTATAACACAGACCAGAAGGAGCAGAAGACCAAGACCTGACGCAGATAGAATCCAGATAAACTTGGAGTCTCCATTGTTGTTGGAACCTAAAATGACAAACATTCATTCTTTCTAAAAATTCATTTAATTTCATCAGTCATCAAACAACACTGTGGTCATAACTAATGTGGTCTCACTGATGCTGGTTTTCTCAGTTGAGGAAATTGTAGTCACAGGTGTTGTTGCGGTTGAAGAAGAGAAATAATCTGGTGTTAGTAGCACAGTTACAGCATGACAGTCAGCAGATATGGGCAGTGTTTCTGATAGATGTGAACTTACTTGTAGGTCTTTCAGTGACAGTGAGGTGAACAGTAACTCCCACTTTTCCTGCACTGAACCAGTACCAGCCAGCATCACTCTTCTTCAGTCCACTCATCTCCACACTGACCGCTCCTCTCCCATCATCACTGATCTGCACTGCTGAATTCTGGGATGTTAAGCAGCTCCAGTCTCTAAATCTGCACCACTGCTTCTGTTTATTCTTATAATCAGTTCTGTAGAGACACTGGACACTGACACTGCCACCTTCCTGACCACTCACTCTGCTATTTATCACAGACACAGCAGGATCTGAATAAAGAGGCAGAGAATGAGTGCTGTAAACACGTCCTCCATCAAACAAGCTTTAAGTTACAGTGAACAGGTTCTACTTCACACAGAGAGACTTCTTACCTGCACTGACCGTCAGGTACAAATAATCACCGTCATCTGAACCACCTTTGATATCCACATCGCACCAATAATCTCCAGAGTCTGAGTCTTGGAGACGGTTGAGTTCCACAGTAAACATATTCTGGGTCGGATAATCAGTGACTGATGTTCTTCCACTTGTGTTTGTACGGGCTACTATTCCACAGGAGCTCCAGTAATACCCCTTACACCAGTATTTAGGGTTTGATTTGTATTGTTCATCATAAAAACATGGAATAGTGAGAGATCCTCCACTTTTTACAGCTACATTCCTCAGTGTCTTCACACTCTCAGACTCTACAGAGAAGAAGTCAAATGGTACAACAGTGTTACTCCGACTCAGGAACTGCTTCAGAACTATATCAGAGGAATAAACTGGTCATAACTGAGCAAACACATTTCACCCTCGTCCTAAATGTTATTATTCAGTATCCACTCTGCACCCTGGAGCAGGTGAGTTAATCAAAGTGTATTTAAAGCAGTGAGAGAGTGAAGAACACACCTCCAGTGCACAGGAATGATGCAGCATTGATCTTACCTGAGATGTAGAGGAAGAACACAGAGAGAATTCAAGAACCCATGAGGGAGTAGAAATACATCTTTCTGTAAGAGGCTCCAGAGATAAATAAATACTTAATTATAAATAATTATGATCCTATACCCTGTAAACGCATCATGACCTTCCATACCACAGGGTCAGGTTGAATGATTTATGGTTCCGTTAATAATGCCTCAAAAAAAAAAAAAAAAAAAAAAAAAAAAAAAAAAAAAAAAGGTAAGCTAAGCACCCAAATTACCAACACACCACAGACAAGAACCGACAAGTATGTGCAATTTAGACCATATCATCAGTGTATTGCCTCCTGCTGGCCTGAGTGTGAACTGCCGTAGTTGTGAATTCATTATTTAAACCAGTAAAATGTATTGACCGACGGCACGGTGGCGAAACCCCTCAGTGTCACTGTTACACAGCTTCAGGGTCGAGCCCCGCTCCGGGTGACGGTCTGTGAGGAGTTTGGTGGGTTCCTTTGTCCGATGTTCTGCCACGGTCCAGAAACACGCTGGTACGTGAATTGGTTACTCAATAAGTGCCTAGGTGTGAGTGAATGTGAGAGCGCCCCCTCCAGAGTATATTCCCGCCTTGCACCTGTAGTGATTCCAGGTAGTTTCCCGACCCACCGGATAAGCGGTTACAGACAATAAATTAATGAATAACGTATTGACATTTGAACAAAATATTTGTATTATTCAAAGCTCCCTAAATAGCATTTTATTCACTTTAAATAGTTTTTGCTGTTTCAGATTATTTAAATATATTCACAATATCCTTAAAATGTTCAGAATAATCAAAATATTCCAGTTTATGTTTTGCAGAGAATTTTCCTATCTTTTATATTATTTTTCATTCATTATCTGTAACCATTTATCCAGTTCAGGGTCGCAGTGAGTCCAGAGCCTACCTGGAATGGGCGCAAGGCATGAATACACCCTGGAGGGGGCGCCAGACGTTCACAGGGCAACGCAGACACACACACACGGACAAGGACACTTTTAAGTCGCCAATTCACCTACCAACGTGTGTTTTTGGACTGTGGGAGGAACCTCGAGCACCCAGAGGAAACCCACACGGACACGGGGAGAACACACCAAGCTCCTCACAGACAGTCACCCAGAGCGGGAATCGAACCCACAACCTCCAGGCCCCTGGAGCTGTGTGACTGAGACACTACCTGCTGCGCCACCATTAGTATCAAAGCAATTAGTATTAATAAACTGTAAAACTAAATTTAAACAAACCTGCTGCCAAAATTAACATTGCCATGGTGATTGTGAAATGTAAACCAACCTTGTTTATTTTTGGAAACTTGTCAACAAACCAATAGCTACAGTTTGAAGACCAGTGAAAAAGACTGTTCAATATTTCATTCAATCAATGTTTGCCATCCTTGCAGTGCTTCCAGCATTTGAGTTGCTGCTATGATCTTCAGCACAACACCCCACTGGCTCAATTTACCACTCACTTTGCTCCATAGCCATCGTTATGAAAAAACATTGTTAGCAGTTCAGGCTAATATTTAGATAAACAATATGCATGATTTTTAGCATTAGTAAATCACCAAAATTTCACATTGATGTAGCAACCATACCTGCTAGCGTAGCTCCCTTGTGCTTATCGTTTTCACAGATTGGAAGAAATGTATGGTCACATGACAATTAAAATTAATGGATACATATCCCTGCATTTGAATTGTGGTTTTAACTGGCCCCTCCTATTTCACATTGCAAAATTGAAAAGCAGTTCTAGATAAAGTGGGAGAGTCAACATACCCACTGGCTCATCTTAACCCACGCTTCCCTATTGCCTTCAAAATACAAAAGTTGGGGGGTAAATAAAGTCACTTCACCTCATTTCAAATATACAGACCCTGTGCTGACCTCTGACCCTGCTGAAAGTGTTTACTCAGACCTCCAGTACTTGTCCATGGAGCAATGGAAGATGGTAGCCTGGTCTAATGAGTCAACATTTTTACATCATGTAGGTAGCCAGGTGTGTGTGTTTTACCAAAAATAAAACCAATAATTAAACTTTGACGCTCTGTATATATATCATAGTAAGTTTATGCATTTTCCAGAAAATAAAACTTCTTAATTGAGTTTAGAAACGTAACCAGTTTTCTTTGGTTAAAAGTGTTTTATTCCACAAAAGGACCACATTTAACAACTGGGGCATGTATCAAATATTTGTACTTTGTAAAATAGTAAAAACTTACTGAACATTTCTAAGAAATTCTGTCAATATTGTTTTCTTTTTATAACAGAACATCTGAGTTACTGAAGGAATAAAGTGAGAGGGTTTATCACGATTTGTGGAACAGGCCGTGTCCAGAAACCTTAAATGTTACTGCATTTTCCTACAGACCCTTCTCTATTCCTCAGTCCTGTGTCTGAATACTGGAGGAGATGAGAGAAGCTGCTCAAATCCCACTGAAGCAGCTTCCAGTGAAGGACACATCAGTGTACACTACCCAGAAAAACAGTTACACATTTCAGAGTGACCTCACTGTGTTCAAGCCTAGAGAGGACGGAGCATTCTGTAATTGGTGTATGTTGCACTTGATAAAGAAGGTGTGTAGTTTAAGGCTGTGTGAGTGTGAGGAAGCTCTGCGAAATGACTGTGATTGGCTGTAGGGGAATTAAGGGGTTGATTTCAAGCTAATATTGTGATAGGTTTAGGTTTGATGTTGAATACGTCATCAATTTACACACTCTTTGTTCAACAGTCCATAACTGCCCATGAAGACTACAGTGCTTTCATGTGCCTCACTTCGCACGTTGCCATTTAAAAGAGTTGGCGGATATTGCAGTGTTCTGTGAGGACCACAAAGACCCTGTTATTCAAAGCTCCATGAGAGGAAGGGGAAGACCAACCAGAATGAACAGTTTTATTTATAGTTGTGTGACAAACATGGGAAAGTATAAAGATGTAAATATATTTATCAGATGTGTTCTGCTTAGTTATTTATGAGATGTGTTCTGCTTGTAGTTTGTACAGAGCTACTGTAGAAAACCAGTGTAAAAATACAAACAGGTGCCTGTATATTACACGTCTGTCCCAAATGCAGCGTCTGAAGAAAAATAAATACTTCTGTTTTATAGTCTGTTACTGCCCCCTGTTGGTGATTTGTAACGGTTGCAGTTGTAATGTAATCAATTAACCGGAGTTTAAGAGAGTACCGTTTACAGATGTAGGCTAATACATTGCTACGAGCCTTGCCCAAGAACTCACTTTAGTGTGACTCTATATAACCTCTATATGATGATCTTTCCACAGCATTCAGCACAATGCTGTGATACTCTTGTAAATACTGTGTTTAAATTAAAACATTCATCCATGTGTTTGAGTGTAGGACCCTGCACTGATCCAGTCAGCAGCAACAAGAGCTGAAAACAGGAAGAAACTCTGAGGTGGTGCTGCAGAGGCAGGAAGAGTATTTGGGTCTGGAGCCTCTTACAGAAAGATGCATTTCTACTCCCTCATGAGTTCTTTAATTCTCTCTGTGTTCCTCCTCTGTATCTCAGGTAAGATCAATGCTGCATCATTCCTGTGCACTGGAGGTGTTCTTTGTGTTGTTCAGTTTTCACTGCTTTAAATGTGCTTTAATACCCTTTTATCACAGTGTCGCTTCAGTCTAAAAGACTCATTCTCTTCACTCTACAGTGACACTGATGTGTTTTCTGATGTGTTAATAAGTTCATAGTAAAAGAAGAAGTGTGAATAAACCTATAGACACCCTGTATTGTCCTCTATTGGAGGGGATTTTTCTGTACATGTTTCTGCACCAACCACACAGGCAAAAATAGTTTTTAGTTGAAGGAAACTTCTGCTTTTAGTAACACTGTCTCTGCTGGCAACAAAAAGAGAGACGTCATAATGCATGCGCAGGCATTGAATAACGTGTCTGTCCTTGAAGATTTCTGATCAGTGGCAGTGCTCACACAATAATTGCTGCTGTTCTATAAAATAAGAGACATTGTATTGATGAAAGGGACAGACTGTAATAATGTTCCTTTTATAACAAACAACTGGGCAGATGGAACTCCACCCAATACCTTTTGGAAAGTGTCGGAGTGGTGTTCGTGATCCAGAACTAATCATTCAGCATCATTATCTTGCCTTTCTAAAGCTCTTGGTGGCCAAATACAATCAAATCCAACAGCATTGTACCAGCCTCTAGTGTAAAGCCTCTGAAGAGCTGGAGCTGTTACTGCCGCCACTAAGAGAGACAGAATATAGCAGCATTAAAAAGTAGGTTTAATAGTAACGTGAGCTTGGTCTGTGTGTGTGTGTCTCTGTGTGTGTGTGTGTGCTGATTTAAATGATTATTGTTATTTTACGTGAGACATGAATAACCTTTTTAACTAAACATTGCTAGAGTAGAATTGTACTGTTGTGTTAATTGTTTTCTTCTCTGTAGAGTCTGAGAGTGTGAAGACACTGAGGAATGTAGCTGTAAAAATTGGAGGATCTCTCACCATTCCATGTTTTTATAATGAAAAATACAAATCAAACCCTAAATACTGGTGTAAGGGGAAGTACTGGAGCTCCTGTGGAATAGTAGCCCGTACAAACACAAGAGGAAGAACATTAGTCACTGATTATCCGACCCAGAATATGTTTACTGTGGAACTCAACAGTCTCCAAGCCTCTGACTCTGGAGATTATTTGTGCGCTGTGGAAATCAAAGATGGTTCAGATAACAGTCATTATTTGTACCTGACGGTCAGTGCAGGTAAGAAGTCTCTCTGTGTGAAGTAGAACCTGTTCACTGTAACTTAAAGCTTGTTTGATGGAGGACGTGTTTACAGCACTCATTCTCTGCCTCTTTATTCAGATCCTGCTGTGTCTGTGATAAACAGCAGAGTGAGTGGTCAGGAAGGGGGCAGTGTCAGTGTCCAGTGTCTCTACAGAACTGATTATAAGAATAAACAGAAGCAGTGGTGCAGATTTAGAGACTGGAGCTGCTTAACATCCCAGAATTCAGCAGTGCAGATCAGTGATGATGGGAGAGGATCGGTCAGTGTGGAGATGAGTGGACTGAAGAAGAGTGATGCTGGCTGGTACTGGTTCAGTGCAGGAAAAGTGGGAGTTACTGTTCACCTCACTGTCACTGAAAGACCTACAAGTAAGATCACATCTATCAGAAAATATCTGTTGACCGTCCTGCTGTCACTGTGTCACTAGCACCAGTTTATTTCTTCTTTTCAACAGCAACAACAGCTTTGAGTTCTGTCTCTACGTCTGAGAAAACCAGCATCAGTGAGACCACATTGGGTATGATCACAAAGCATGTGAAATAAACCAGTTAAATAAATTGGCACTAACCCTGACATTCTACAACATTTACGAACAGAAACATGGCAGTAGAATTGATCTGTTGTTGTAATACAACTAAATAATAACACATTTCTTCTGTATTTCATACCTGAATTCCTGAAGCATGATAATAACATTCCTGAAGCATGATAATGAGCTGATGGTGTGGATCTGGTGTGTTTCTACAGCTGAAGTGGTTGAGTCTGTGCTCCTGTAGAATGATTCTGGACACCACTGACACTGTTAGAACTCATGTAGATTTTAGTGCTTTGAGAGAGCAGTGTTTACATCAGTGACACTGTGTCCTTGTTCAACTCTACCAGCTGTATCTTGTATCATATTTTATAACACTGTTATGTATTCAGTTCTGCTCATAAGACACCTCCACTCTACTCCACAAAGTGCAATGTTATAACTTAATGCTGGAAAGAAATCTAAAAATTATATTACATATTAACATTCAACTGGATATTAGCAGCTGCTGTGACAGCCGAGGCCAATTGTAATAAGCCTTTATATAGGTTTATTGAGGTATTTTTCAGCTCCTCATTATATTTAAGTGTCCAGTTTCCTCCTTGGAAACAGGATACTTACATATAAATAATTATTATAATATCTATATAAATATTAATAAATATTGTGTTTTAAAAACAGTAGAATGCATTTTGACTTGTTTTGATTTCTTGACTCTTCTGACAGCTTCAGACACATGTTCTGGTGTCAATGTGTAAGTACGAGAGTTTGTTATTACTTTACAGCACATTTATACGTTCTGAAACATGCTAATATATATTAAAATAAGCCCATATTCTTCACTGGTTCCTTAATTAGTAAATGTACAAAAATATTTACACTGGAACAACACTGATATCAGACTTTCATAACATTATAGAGTTTATCATTTTAAACTGATGTAAGTCTGATATGAATGCTGGTTCACTACTTTATTATCCCTGGTGTGTTTTCTGTTTCAGGGCGTCAGAGTGCTTCTGTGTGGCACACAAATGATTCCACACACACTGTGATCATAGAGCTGTCAAGATTTTAAAAACCTGGGAGAGTTCGTAAACTACTCAACTGCTTCATAATCTCCTGCCTTTGGCATAAATTACTGATCTGTGTATGCTTTAGAACAGCTATAATCAAGACCACCGGCTCAGCTCAGGGTTACTGCAATCTCCTATGATCACTTTCAGCTCAGTTTGTGGAACATCCTTTTTTTTACATCTATTAATAAAAATGACTCATTACAATGTGGTTAAATCCGACTTAAGAAACGTATTTGGAAGGTAAATCTATGCTTTGTTGCTGAGTGTTCTGTTACTGTGTTGTTATTTTTCACCTTTCCAGTGTTGCATTCATATTCATGTGTAATGTGCTTTGATATTTTATATCTAAAATGCTCTAGAAAAAGAGATATATTATTATTGTTAGAAATATTTTAATGTTGATCATTATTGTGTTCTGTTCTGTTGTGCTGAAACATTTATTAAACTAAGTAAAAAAAAAAGATCATTATTAATTGTGCACTGTAAAAATGACCTGCATTCACACTCAGTAGCAGTATAACTCGTGTCTCATCTGGGGTGGGGTATATTAGGCATGTGACATGTTTCAGCACACGTGAAATGTGACACGTCTTCCCTTCTAAGGTGGAATATTTGACATTTACCATTTTGTGCAAAGACAAATGCTCAAATGCATTTCACACCCTCTACAGAGAACATTTCTGCATATTTACACTTAATGTACTGTTCCATATTTATTTGCTGAGCCTCAAACCCTAAATGTGGGCTGTGAAAAAGGACATTTGTTTACCTCAATGTGTTAAACTCAACATTAGTATTTAAGAAAGTCTGGTCTACTATAATAATATTAATAATATTTTTATTAGAAGCATGTGTTAATTAAGAAATGAAACATGAACAAAACTAAAACATATTACGAATACAGTTGCAGCACAAAATCATGGGCCAACTGTAAAAAACTGATAAAAGACCATACAGTGATCAGAGAGAGAATATAAATTGTACTCTGAGGGTGATTCGTAAAACATCCAATGAATTAGAGCAAGGTTGTCAGTAATGCAGATATGACGTACTTACATCAGTGTATGAGAAATACATGTGGGTTTACCGTACTGTTTGGTTCCCCTACTGACCACTAAGATGAGAAATATTTAAAGCTATAAACCACACTAAAGCCATTTTTTTCAAGTGAGTATGTTTTATTGAAGTGCAAGGAAGGCATCTTCAACTTCAACAGTCTTCAACTTCAGATGTAGAGATCTATTACACACACACACACACACACACACACACTGACAAAATCTGATGCCAAAGAGGAACAGTACTATCTCCTGCAAAACATCTGTCCTGAGACAACATGAAGCCCCCTATCACTCACAGCACTTACAGTGTGAACTGCAGAGTCACTGCTTCTCCCTTTGCTCTCTGTTTGACTTGCTTCTGTTAGAGAGAGAAGGAGTGAGTGGTGATGAGTGTAATAAAGTGTAAATTTGATTAAAAAGCCTGAGCCAACAAATACTCACTGGAAAGATTTCTCAATATGAAGGTTATAACACAGACCAGGAGCAGGAGCAGTCCGAGGCCTACAGCCAGGAGAATCCAGATAAGCTTTGAGTTTCCATTGCTGCAGTCAGTTTAGTCACATGACCTGTGTAAGTTATTAATAAAGAAAAGGAGACCCACCATGAAGCATATAAGAGTCACTACCACACAATAATAAATTCTATATAAATCCTGTTAGCCGAAGAGTTACATGCCAAAGAAACTGTTTTATCAGTCAGTAAAGTACAGAATCAATAAACATGTCTCATGATGTGATAATTACTTGTTGTCCACGCTCTTGTTGTTAGTTGAGTGATTAATATGTTCAGCAGTTGCTGCAGAGGAGGCCATTTTTACTGAAGAAAAAGCTGTTGTTCTGCAAGAAAAAAATTGGTGTACAGTGGTGTGAATGAACAACAGGATTCAAAGGCTAACAAACAAAAAGACTGCCCTGCACAAATGGTTTTTTTAATTAGGTAAAAAAAATAGATATGTTAAAGTGGAATTTGTTTAGAACTAGTAATCTAATATCAGAATCAGACCTCACTAATATAGTTGTAACTAAAGGCAATCATGTTTTTACAGCAATGTTCTCTCTAGTGTAAAGCCTTCCTTAAACATAGTTCCTCCAGAAATTTGTCTCTGACCTAAGGCTGTTAGAGCTTACACTGCTAAATAAGGAGAACATTCAGAGGACACATCAGTGTACACTACCCAGAAAAACAGTTACAGATTTCAGAGTGACCTCACTGTGTTCACGCCCAGAGAGGAGAGTCAACCAGGACCAGTCTGTAATTGGTGTATGTTGCACTTGATAAAGAATATAAGGTGTGTAGTTTAAGGCCTTGTGAGTGTGAGTAAGCCCTGTAAAATGACTGTGATTGGCTGTAGGAGAATAAAAGGGTTGATGTCAGGCCAGTATTGTGATAGGTTTAGATTTGATGATGGGTACTTTGATGATGAACCTGAGTGAAGTCCTTTAGAGTCTTTGTTTCGTCGACGTAAGGAAGAGGAAGAGCTTCGCTTGAAGAAAGTTCGGAAGTTAGAGCGAGTGGAGTTGAGAGCATAAGAGAGAAGAGAGCAAAGCAAAAAGAGTCGAGCGTAGAGTCAGAGCAAAGGCAGAGTGCAGAGAGCGAGAAGAGAACCGGCGTGATCCGGGCACACTCTGTTCAGAGGTAGCGCGGTCACACCCAACTGGGAGGTATCCTTCCTTTGATTGGATCCTGGGTCTGAGGCTCACGTGACTTGTTTCACGTTTCAGAGAGAGAGAGGAAAGATACACGTATACACAAAATTGAATAACATAAAAATTACTTATACATACTTGTGGTATAGCATAATGCGTGTCCTGGATTATTAATATGAAACATCTACGTATATATATCTTGGGTACTTTATGATTACATCCCACTACAATATTATGTTAGAAGATATTAATTGGTTTTCTTAATTAGAGACAGAAACTTTCTTTCATGATTGAAACAGTAATACACATCACTTCATTGGTTGGTAGACGTTCATCTGAGGACAACAAAAGGGGCTGACATTAATACAGATTTGCATAAAACAATGTTCTTGAACACTCGTTGCGCTCGGTGTGCAGTCAGTAGGGCGAAACACGATTTCGCAAACGTCCACTTGGGGTCGCTGTTGGTCCATGCTGTTCGTCCTGTGCGGATGGGTTACCAAGAGGTCAACTCGAGTTAAGTCAGCGTTGCCATCTGTTGATTTTCACACGAGATAACGTTTCGCCGTTTAGGCGCCACAGCCATAAAGAGTCCTTTTAACTCCAGTTTTCACCACTTTGTTTGTTCTTCTTTTGGTCTAAAAGCATCATAAACTGGCTTGGTATCTTCCCGTTTCTGAAGAGAGGAAGGGGCCGTGGCCAGGCGTCCTTTGATGTAGGCCTTAGGTGGGTGTGTGTGTGGGGGGACTGCAGGGTCTTTGCACACACGCAGTCTGTGGAATGTGGGGTCCTCTCCCAAGAAATCCTTATTCAGAGTGGAGAGTCTTTATTCAGAACTTTCCATTTCTTTATTTCTTCATTTGGTTTGATCCATACTCCACTACACAGTTGCAGAGAGAAGTGTTAAGGCCCAGCATATTCAGCTTCCCGATCAGGTGCTGAGGAATGATGGTGTTGAATGCTGAGCTGAAGTCTATGAACAGCATTCGGGCGTATGTGTCCTTCTTGTCCAGGTGGGTGAGTGTCAGGTGAAGCGTGGTGGATATGGCATCGTCTGTTGAACGGTTAGGACGATACGCGAACTGTAGAGGGTCCAGTGTGGGTAGGGTTTTGATGTGCCTCATGACAAGCCTCTTGAAGCACTTTGTGATGACAGGAGTTAGTGCAACGGGACGATAGTCATTGAGGCAGGACACAGAAGAATGAAAACAGTATTTCAGAGATAATCCAAAAGAGTAGTCAGAAAGCCAGGCAGAGTTCACGAACCGGAGAGCAAACAAACCCAAGGGGGCAAGACAAAGACGAGCATAAGATAGGTAACTGGGATTCAGGATAGACAGGTATGTAGAGAACGCTTTGTATTCGGATATGAATCACGGCAATACTCAGCATAGACTGGTGAGTGAGTGAAGCTTATATAATGAGAGAAACAGGCGTTCATGATCAGAATTTCGGTGAGTGAGAACAGTGTGGCGTCATGTGACTGTCTGATGCATTCTGGGATCTGGAGTTCTGAGAGGCCTGTGTGACAGTGTGAGATGAGATGGTTAGGTAAAGAGCAGAGAAATTGTAAACTACAGCATTTGGGTTAATATTTGATGTTTAATTTTGTGTGGAAAAAATCAAATGCTTCTGTGTTTTTCTAAGTGCTAATAAATACACAACCCAGAGAACAAATTTTTACACATTTACACACTTAAAGCATTGTTAAAGATTTTTTTGAATGAATTAAACACACTGAATGTGGGACATATTAGGGGGAAAAGTTTGTTAAAGGCAACAGAGTCTGGTGAATAATATTTTGTTAATTTTAAAAGCAGATATTATTCAAACGTTAAAAAAAGTTGCAGCACAGAGTCTTTCTATAGAAAACACTCAAGAATAAATATTGATCAGAGGATGGAATACAGGCTGAACTCTGAGGATGACTAAAGATCTCTTATGGTCTCAACACAGGAAGAATGAGTTTTCAGCAGTGCACATATGACATATTTACACTGATGTATGTAACATACTACAGTGGTTAAAACACCTGCTAAGTTACACTGACCACTATGATGAGGATTCTTATTTTAACCTTTGAAATCAAAAGGACATTATTTTGAAGGGGATACTTTGTTTTGTGTCTTGTTTGCCATTGATCTCTTCTGGCTGTTTGTTGAGAAATACAGCTGTGTACACCTGGAATCAACACAAACAGAAAAGCAACAATGAGCAGAAGCCTGAAAAGTGTTTAAGTTTAAAAAAGAAAAAAAAAACATAATGTGGTGTCTTCTGCCTCACTTCTTATTTGGGTCATCACCTCCAGGTGAGAGCTGTAAAATGAGACAGATTTAGAAGTAAAAGAGGATATAAGCTTTTTCAGCAGCTAAAGTCATGGTCAGACTAAGGAACCTCCATCAAAGTAACACTTACTGTCCTCAGATACATGACGACATCTCACCTACTTCAGGTTAAAATAGAGGTGTGATTCATAACAACAGCTTTATAAACGTTCACTTACAGATTTATATGTGGCATCAGTGGCTACATTGCCGTGGATCACATCAGTTCCCAGAGTCACTTTGGACAAAGGCTGTGGACATTATTTACTCAGGATGAGAAAATCTAGTACTGATTCTGTAATAAAATCATGTTTATATGTTTGTCGATATAGAAAATAAATACTTACCTTCTTTTTCTTAGACACAGCAGTGCACATATCTGCATCTTCAGCTGTAGTGCTCTGTTTCATACAGACAGACACACGTATATATACACACACAGCACCAATGACAAAATCCACAATGATACACAATACTAATTACTGCACTATGTGTTTGAACACTAGAACTCAAACAACATGAAGCCACCCATCATTCACAGCACTTACTGTGTAAATTGCTGAGTTACTGCTCCTCTCTGTGGTCTCTGTTTGATTTGCTTCTGAGAAATGGAATGAGTGGATCACATTACAAAGGTAGGTGTAAAACAGTGTATATTTGGTTAAAAAGCCTGAGTCTATAAAGAAAATGTCAGACTTATACTTACTGGTATGTTTTCTTGATATGAAGCTTATGACACAGATCAGGAACAGCAGCAGTACGAGGCCCACAGGTAGTAGAGTCCAGATAAGCTTTGAGTTTCCATTGCTGCAGTGAATAAAGTCACATGACCTTTGTAAATTGTTCATTAAAGAGACCCACAATGAAGCATGTAAAATTCATTATCACACAATAATGCCTTAAAGCACTAACAGACTGACATCGGATATCCTTCATCTTATCCTGTGTATAATTACAACCACACAATAATATCATTTTCAGTGCATAAAAAACAAAAGTTTTTATATAATGTATGAAATACTTGCTCTTGTTGTCAGTTGAGTTATTTACATATTCAGAAGAATCTTCTGCAGAGGAGGCAGTTTTTACTGAAGAAAAAGCTGTTTTTCTGCTAGAAGCATAAGAAAAAATGTAGCATACAGAGGTGTGAATATACAGGGTGAGTCAAAAGTCAAATGACACCCTTTTATTTTGTTTGATATTGCTACGTTACCTACTTATTCAGTTCAGGGTCGCTGTGTGTCTGGGCACAAATGGGGAATACATCCTGGACCGGGTGGCTGTCCTTCAGAGGGCGACACACTCACACCTATGAACACTTTTGAATAGTCGATTCACCTACTATTGTGTGTTTTTGAGGGAGGAAACCAGAGCACCTGAGGAAACCCACAGAGACATGGGGAGAACACACCAACTCGTCACAGACATTCACCCAAAGCAGGTCTGTGATAGAAACACTAACTGTTGCACCACCATACTGCCCAAATCAAGGAACACTCTAAGCTAATGTAAGATACACCCATAGATGACTCAGGCCTTCAGCAATGCACACACAGTCCACAGGGCAATTCATAATGGAGCATTATGCAATATATAAGGTTAGACATGTTAAAGTGGAATTTGTTTTCTAGAACTAATAATCTAATATCGAAACCTGACCTCACTAATATTCTTGAAACTAAAGGCAATCATATTTTTACAGCAAAGTTCTCTCCAGTGTAAAGCCTTCCCAAGTTCCTTCAGAAATTAATCTCCGACCTAAGGCTGTTAGAGCTTACACTGCCATATAAGGAGAATATTTGCATTTTGTATACGTTTCATACTTCATTTCACACTTCGCACTTGTATGTCTTAGGAAGTGTTGTTTTTCAGAACAGACAATTACAGTTTTGCAAAAGAGTACAGGGCAGAAGTATGCTACACTGACGTGTGAAACTGTAGCAGAACTTCACTACTCACTGATTTGCTGTTATTGACATTTCATTTTTAGTCGTTGTGACACCTAGAAAAACAAATATTAGTTCTTTTAATTTACTAATTTGATCAATTCTAACACAAGATTGTGATCATACCTGATGGGGTCTCACTGATACTGGTTTTCTCAATTAAGGGCATTATAGTTGCTGTTGAAAATGAGAAATGCAATCATTCAAAGCCAAATGTGTATAAGAGATCCATAAGAGATCTACAGATGTACATTCATTGCTGTCTGGTTCTTGGCAGTGTTTTAGATACAAATAATCTTACTTGTAGGTCTTTCAGTGACAGTGAGGTGAACAGTAACTCCCACTTCTCCTGCACTTAACCAGTACCAGCCAGCATCACTCTTCTTTAGTCCACTCATCTCCACACTGACCGCTCCTCTCCCATCATCACTGATCTGCACTGCTGAATTCTGGGATGTTAAGCAGCGCCAGTCTCTAAATCCGCACCACTGCTTCTGTTTATTCTTATAATCAGTTCTGTAGAGACACTGACACTGCCCCCTTCCTGACCACTCACAGACACAGCAGGATCTGAATAAAGAGGCAGAGAATGAGTGCTGTAAACACGTCCTCCATCAAACAAGCTTTAAGTTACAGTGAACAGGTTCTACTTCACACAGAGAGACTTCTTACCTGCACTGACCGTCAGGTACAAATAATCACCGTCATCTGAACCACCTTTGATTTCCACAGCGCACCAATAATCTCCAGAGTCAGAGTCTTGGAGACTGTTGAGTTCCACAGTAAACATATTCTGGGTCGGATAATCAATGACTGATGTTCTTCCACTTGGGTTTGCATAGGCTACTATTCCACAGATGCTCCAGTACTTCCCCTTACACCAGTATTTAGGGTTTGATTTGTATTGTTCATCATAAAAACATGGAATGGTGAGAGATTCTCCACTTTTTACAGCTACATTTTTCAGTGTCTTCACACTCTCAGACTCTACAGAGAAGTCAAATGGTACATCAGTGTTACTCCGACTCAGGAACTGCTTCAGAACTATATCAGAGGAATAAACTGGTCATAACTGAGCAAACACATTTCACCCTCGTCCTAAATGTTATTATTCAGTATCCACTCTGCACCCTGGAGCAGGTGAGTTAATCAAAGTGTATTTAAAGCAGTGAGAGAGTGAAGAACACACCTCCAGTGCACAGGAATGATGCAGCATTGATCTTACCTGAGATGTAGAGGAAGAACACAGAGAGAATTAAAGAACTCATGAGGGAGTAGAAGTGCATCTTTCTGTAAGAGGCTCCAGAGACAGATACTCTTCCTGCGTCTGAGTGAAGTACATTTGACTGAAGTGTTCTTCCTGTTTCTCACCCCCTCCCTGCTCTGCATTGGTTCTGATTGGTTAAAAAATATATTGATTTTTCATTGTGTGAATTAAAAAAGGGAGTAAATCAAATATAATTCAGGTTTAAACTAGTTTCAAGTGTTAACCTATTTCTGATCTAGATATTTTATGTAAATTCAAAATTACTGACTGTGAGAGTTCATTATTCTTATTTCTGTTTTTCCCAAATCCTTCACTTACTGGAGCAGGAATAAAGGGAGAAGGTTAATCCTGATTTGTGGAACAGGCCGTGTCCAGAAACCTTAGTTTTTGCTGTGTTTTCATACGGACCCTCCCTTGTTCCTAAGTACGGTTTCCGTACACATCAGTGTACACTACTCAAAAAAAGTTACACATTTCAGTTTTACCTAACTGTGTTCACAATAGAGAGGGTGGTCAACCATGAGCACATGGTTTAACCAAGCTTTATATTCTGGTTTGTGTGTGTGTGTGTGTGTGTGTGTTATTACAGTCATTGCTGGATCACAGTGCTGCAGTTTGTCTCATTTCTCTTTTCCAGTCAAACGCCCTTGAGTGCCCTCTATCGGCCGTTAGTGCAGCCTTCACTGAGAGCGACAATGACCCAGGATCAGCACAGATCTATTACACAAAACCCTTTAAGAAGGAAAGGACCAGTCATTTTTGTTTACAATCTTTTGACATTGCGAAGGGAGAGGTATTAACATGTAAATACTTTGTTTGTCCTTTTCTATATAGGTTTTATGGTGCTGATGTTATCAAAGTGTAGACTTTAAGAAGAAATTTCAACAATTCTCTGGTTATAGAGAGGGAGAGTAAGAAATGAGGGGAAGGACAGGGGGACTAGCAAACATTTCTGGTCAGTGTTCTATGACTTAAAACAACCTGAATCTTTTTATACTTCAGTGTTTTATAGTCTGCTGCTCCCCCTGTTGGTGAGTTGGAACCGTTGCAGCTGCAAAGTAATCTGGAGTTGAAAAAAGTACAACCCTGCACTGATCCACAGTCAGTAGCAGCAAGTGCTGAAATGAGGAAGAGCTCTGAAATAGAGCTGCTTCAATCAGAATATGATATTTCACTCATTGAGAAAGTATTTGTCTCTGGAGACACTAAAAGAAAGATGCACATTTACTCCCTCATGAGTTCTTTAATTCTCTCTGTGTTCTTCCTCTACATCTCAGGTAAGATCAATGCTGCATCATTCCTGTGCACTGGAGGTGTGTTCTTCACTCTCTCACTGCTTTAAATACACTTTGATTAACTCACCTGCTCCAGGGTGCAGAGTGGATACTGAATAATAACATTTAGGACGAGGGTGAAATGTGTTTGCTCAGTTATGACCAGTTTATTTCTCTGATATAGTTCTGAAGTGGAGGCTCTAACATTCCATGTTTTTATGGTGAACAATACAAATCAAACCCTAAATACTGGTGTAAGGGGAAGTACTGGAGCACCTGTGGAATAGTAGCTCATACAAACACAAGAGGAACATCAGTCACTAATTATCCGACCCAGAATATGTTTACTGTGGAACTCAACAGTCTCCAAGGGTCTGGCTATCTCCGTAGAACCTGTTCACTGTAACTTAAAGCTTGTTTGATGGAGGACGTGTTTACAGCACTCATTCTCTGCCTCTTTATTCAGATCCTGCTGTGTCTGTGATAAACAGCAGAGTGAGGGGTCAGGAAGGGGGCAGTGTCAGTGTCCAGTGTCTCTACAGAACTGATTATAAGAATAAACAGAAGCAGTGGTGCAGATTTAGAGACTGGCGCTGCTTAACATCCCAGAATCCAGCAGTGCAGATCAGTGATGATGGGAGAGGAGCGGTCAGTGTGGAGATGAGTGGACTGAAGAAAAGTGATGCTGGCTGGTACTGGTTCAGTGCAGGAGAAGTGGGAGTTACTGTTCACCTCACTGTCACTGAAAGACCTACAAGTAAGATCACATCTGTCAGAAACACTGCCCATATCTGCTGACCGTCCTGCTGTAAGATTATCGCATTAACATATTTTCTCTGATTTTCATCTGTCAGCAACACCTCTGAATTACAGACAGAAAACCGAAGACACTGTAATAACTCAAGGTAAATTTACAGATATTTCTGAAAATTTCAGTAAATAGTGGAAGATAAAGTAAAGGGCATCATGTGATGAAACACAGCTCCAGGGCCCTTTGATAATGGGCTGATGGTGTGGATCAGATTTGTTTAGGGAACAGTTGAAGTGGTTATGTTGAAGTGTAGGTTACACCACTGACACTATTAGAAATCATGTAGATTTTAGTGCTTTAAGAGAGCAGTGATTCACATCAGTGACATTCTGTCCTCATTCAACTGTAAAGGAGCAGTTATCACTTTCTGTATCCTGATTATATAACACTATTATATAATTATATAGCACTGTTATACGTATAAAATTACTGTAACACTAAAAATACTTAAAGAATATCACTTTACTAAAACGAAGGTAAAATAGCACCTGCTGTCCCTTCGGGGGGGGGGGGGGGTCGAAGGGACAGCAGGTGCAGAATGGTGCAGCAGAGGTCCTTGTTGTAGCTGCAGGGCAGCACGGGAAAAGGTGAACCGGCTCGTCTGTGGGATTGGCTCGCCATCACATCATGGAATGATCCAAATCGCATCAAGCGACACAATTAAAATAAAAACAAGGAAAAATAAACTTGACGTGTCAACGACAGCGTCATAAATCACAATGAGTTTTCAATTAATCACAACTCACAACTTGTTAGCATTTTTTTTAACATTAACCATGTTTCCAATTGAATGAAGAGTCGTTTAACGCTACTCTTAAGAGTTTAAACATTCACAATTTCACTCACATTCTTAATAAAATTTACAGTATAACAATCACATTTTAATCACACTTAGGAACATTTTGCTCTCACTAAACTCATGAAACTGCAAATTAACCATAGACAGAGAAAACAGTTTGCTCACCGATCTCACAAGAGGACAGCGCAGCAGCACAAAAATGGCGCCGCCTCTAATCCAACTCTCTTTTTCAGCAAATCTCAGTCTCCTTTGTTCAATAAGCCCGCTCAACACTGAAACTGCGGCCGGAAAAGAAAGAGCAAGGCCCGCACTTGGAGGCAAAAGCAGTGGGCGGGACAATGCGCCGTTTGGCAGCATCCCATTGGCTAAGAGCGATACTAACTCTTTAATTGCCGACCATGACGATAATTCACTATAAACAAAACACAACTATTAACCAACAACTCTTTTTGTGTTTTACAAGATCAAAAAGAATTTTTTTAGTTACAACCATAGTTAACTGTGGATTACATTACTCCCGAAATCAATGCCTGAAAATGCAATTTTTCAAATTATTGCTACAACATCAAAACATCAAAGACTTAAGAAGCTGTAGTGAAAGCAGAGGCCTGTTGTAAAAAGCCATTATAAATGTTTGTGAAGGTTTATTTCAGCTTCTTATAAATAGCTTTTTTAAGGGTCCTGTTTCCTTCTCAGCACTTCAGTAAAGGATAACTCTGATTTCTTATGTTTACTGCAACAGTTATGACAACACTTTTCAGTGTCAGACAAACTGAGGACATTCCAGGACCGTTCACAAACACTCTGTGATCAACCAAATCTGAACCTGTAATAAATATACAGGGTGAGTCAAAATCTCAAGACACCTTTTTATTTCAGAAACAAAAGGGAAAGTGGGATTTCTGAATACCCCAGCAAGTAATGTGTGAGGAGGCCTATGTTTTCGGTTATGGCCGGAACATGGCTGCCATCTTGAAAGCTACCATATTGCCATGTAGTGGAGAATGGATTCAGATCAAGAAATGAAAAAAAAAAATGCTAAGATTCAAACTGTGACTTTCTTTTATCAAGACCTCACATTCCACAGAATGCCTGTATGCTAGCAGCCACCTACACACCTAGTCTGTCGAAGATTGAAAGACTATAAAAACACCCTTCGTCAGTGACCCTGAGATGCTCAAAGAAGAATCCAGACTGAAACTAAGTGGTTCTCCCAATTTTATGACTCCAGAAAGCATCATTAAATCAACATAATGCAAATAGAGCCTTGAGAACTTCGTCATAAGAACTCACCACATGTGGAGACCCTAAGACACCCCCAGCATTTTATCACCCTCCAGCGTCGGACTGTCGATCACTTATCTTATCGCAAAATCAGCAGATGACCCCGAGGACTGCGCTAATAGTGAACTGTCCACCCGAGTTCAACCCAGACGGACAGCATGGACCAACAGTGCCCCCCAAGTGGACATTTGCGAAATCATATGCCACCCGAAACATTCTCTCTCACTCTCTCTCTCTATTAATGTTTATCCTCTGTTATTCTCAGGTGAATATATACTAACCGTGAATAGAATAACATGAATCAGGGTAATATCATGTAAACTGATTAATTTCCCAGTTTAAAAGAATGTTAATTAATCTCTAATAACTAGAATAGTTGGGGTAATTACATCAGTATACTCAAAATGATATATTCAAGTATATACAAAGTATTGATTCTAGGATATTTGATTTTTGTCAAAACGTAAGTCATTTTTACTTCTCTGGGAACTTGAGACGGTCACGTGTACTCCCCAAACCCAGGAACCAATCAGAGAACGGCGACCTCCCAAGTGGGCGTAAGAGCGCCACCTCTTCAACCTCTTCGCTCTTCCGCTTTTTACCTCTTGTTCACTTCTGAACTTTTTCCGCTTCTCCTTTTTTCTGAAGCTGATGGAGCCGACTCTCAAGAAGACTCTTAAAAGACTGATCTTCATGCGAACTAACAGGGGACACCTTGGGTGAGTTAGCATTGCTCAATATAGAAATTAAACAGCGGAAGTTCAATTAATAGCTCTGTTAGTAACTTTCAACTTTTATTTTGTGTTCTTCGTTTTTTTGTAGCCCATGCAGTCAAAGTTTAATTTTATGACTGATCAAAGCAGGTGAAGCTTATTTTGGCCAGAATAAGAGCCACCGCTGAAATTAGTTGAAAATTTGAAATTAGTATTAGTTACTTACTTCGGAGGACACCGCTTCTGTGAATTAAGGAAACAGAGAGCTTTTATTTTGACGCCTCTTCCTTCCGGAAGAGAATCCCAATCAGAACAGCGAGCCAGAGGAAATTTTTCAACTGACGTCACAACACTCTGAGGGCACCTGAAGTGGCCTGCCTCATAAGTGACGACTCCTGAGCGAACCCAGCCTCAGCACTCCCACTGAGAGAACTGCAGGAGCCAGGCTTGGCCTCTCTCCAATCACCTCAACGTGCTACTGTACCCATCGATTGGTGGATTTGCGACAAGAGTAAAAGAGCTCATACAATCCTCATTTTCAGAAGCTGATGTCTAATGAAGTCTCTTGATAAATTAACATATTAATTCAATTTCATTTAGTGACACATATTAGTCACAAGTCATATAGCCTTGCCAATTATTAAAATCACGATGGTTTCATCTGCATTGATCCCATTGAGATTTTGATGATTATGCTATGTTTATCAGCTTATTATTAGTCCTCTTAATAAAGTATTCCTTGATTTGAAATAGTACAGTGTGTGGAGTCTATTCCTAAAAGTCTGAAAATCCTGAAACTCACCCCTAGCGTTGACAGTATTTCAATCTCTGATAAATTGTTAATATTGTTGTTATCTAAATTCAGTAATAATAATAATTATTATCATTATTATAAGTGATAATCACCATTAAGCATAACTAATTCAAATACTGTTATCACGCTACTGCCGTAAGGCCTAATTTTTCCGAATTGTCCAATGGGAATTTGGTCATGTAGCATTTCAAAGAAGACCAGAATTGCTTCAGAAATTGATTTCCGCAATCATATTTTCAATATCTCTTTTGGTTCAAAACAAATAAACCCTGAAATTTAAAAAAAATTGTTGTTCATTACAGGCTTGCAACCAGACAATGACAAATGCTCAGCACCATCTTTGGTCAGATGGATGGTCACAATGTTTCCTGTAGCATTGTCAGGTAGCGCTGAGCATTTAGGGTTTGGTCGTGCCTATAACGAACACCAAAAGTTATGACCAGCAATCGGTTTCTGAGACAATTCTGGTCTTCTATGATATTTTAAATGACCACTTTCCCATTGGAAAGATTGTCCTTGTTCCAATATGGTGGCTTTCAAGGTGGAAGCCATGTTCCTCACCCATTACTTGCTTGGGTATTCAGATATGTCATTTTCCCTTTCATTTCTGAAATAAAAGAGCACCTTTTGACTTTTGACTCACCTCTGTATAATATTTCTTTAAAAATGAGATGTTTGTGTATTCAAACTATAGACTTATAATTACTCTGGCTGCATTCTGTCTGTGTCAATGACAAAATGACAAAAGCTTTATTTCTTGATTCTCCACAGCAGCAGAGAAACATTCACACACGTAAGTACGAACACAAGTGAAAACACAATAAGAGGGTCAGTGTTGGTCAGTACAGTGCTGTTTCAACATGCGCCATGGTCCTGGAGCTATCGGAAGTTTTAAAAGCTGGAACATTTTTTGCAGTAAGCAGTAATTTTAAAAATCATGTTTAAATCTTTAGATCGACTGCTTACTGATCCATTTATGCTTCATATTAGTTATAATCAAGACCAGTGGCTCAGTTCAGGCTTAATGCAATCTCCTATGATCTCTTACAGTTGGTGGAAGATTCTTTATAGGTTTATAGAAAACTCATACTTTAATTTTAAGATTGCTATTGCTATAGAAATAAAGATTTACTATGATTGATACTAGTATTTTTATTTTCATTAGTTGTTCTGTCGTTTTTAATATTCTTGTGATAAAAAAATTATTAAAAGCTATTTAAACTATCACAGCTTTTATTATTGTGCACTGTGAACTGTGACCTGTGTTTATACTTAGTAGCAGTGGAGCTTTATTTCATCAAGTGGTGATATAATGTAGGCAGCAAGTGAAGTCTGGTAATATGTGATGTCTACATTTGTATGCAAAATTAGTAGTTTTTTCTTTCAAGTAAAATACACACCCTCTACAGACAACACACTTTTACATATTTACACACTTAATAAAGAATTACAGTTTATTTGCTGAAATAAAAACCTACAAAACACTATGTGGGCTGTGTGTTAAACTCAACATAGCAGTTAAAAATGTCTAGTCTACAGAATATATTTATAATATTTTCTTAATAATTTAAAATCAGGTTTTTATCAAGAAATGAGAAATGCTTAGAATTGAAACATTTTAAAAATACTGTTGCAGCATAGAGTCCATCTACAGAAACCCAAGGCTATAAAGTGGTCAGAGGAAGAATAGAAGATGGGCTCTGAGGGTGACTCAGGGTTCTATTAAACATATGATGAACAACAATAAAGGTTTTAGCAATGCATATATAACATTTACATTTATGTGTGTAAAATACATGTGGGTATAACACAGTTGTTGATAAACCTGCTAAACGACATTGAGCACTTTGATTAGAAAACTGTTTTTCAAGCTTTGAGTAAATGACTTGTCTTGCTTGACCCAGAGCGCAGTGTGTTCTTTGCAACTGATCTGGCCTGGCTTTTTGTTCAGAAATACTGCTGTGTACCTGGAACCAAAAACAGACAAAAAAAAAAAAAAAAGAAAGAGTGGAAGACTGAAAAATCCTTATCAAATAAAAAACATGCTGTAATTTGACTCACCTCTTATTCGTGAAGCACAGAGCTGTAGATCACTGCATCATCTCCGGCTGCTGGAGAGAGCTGGAAAATGGAACAATTTTATACAAAATAAATTTTCTTTCAGCAGCTAAACTGAAGATTTGATAAAGATTAGGAACCACCACCAAAAACAGACATTTCCCAGAAACACTTGCTGACTATAAATAAATGATAGCATCTTTAATATATGTCATTAAAAGACATGTGAAACAGGGTAACAGCTTTATTTTTAAGATTAAAAAAATTCAACTTTATTTTTGTCATCTATTGTTACATTGCTGTAAATCACATCAGTTTCCTGAGAAAGGCTGGGGCATGATTTACTCAGGATTTACTGTGTCTTGTCTGTGTTATGTATTTAAGTCCCCTTGTCTCACTTCCTCTTGTCGGTCATTTGTTTTGCTTCCATTGTTGCTTTGTCATGTCTCACAGTCTGGTCTGTCTCCATCTTTTCATATTGTTGTGTTACTTCCTAGTCATGTTGTTTTTCATTTCATTTCCCATGTCATGTTGTTTAGCCCTCTAGTCTGTTGGTCCTGTTTGCTTTAGCTCTTTGTGTTTAGGATTAGTCTGTCTGTCTCTGCTGTTTCTCGTTTCGTTTTCTCTGTCATTGGTTTGCCTGTGTCTCGTGTCTGTTTGTCTTTTTTTCTGTTTAGCACTGTGTCCAAGTTTACTCTGTTTATCTCTGTGTTTGAGTTTAGTCTGCTTTATCTTTCTGTCTAGGTTGTCTGTTTAGTTCTCCTTGTCCAGGTATCTGTTTAGCTCTTTCATGTGTGGTATGGTTGACAGGGAGCACTAAAGAGGGTATTATTGTCGCCACCTGGTGGGTTGGATAGGACGATAAAAGCCCCAGGATCACCAATAATTTTCACTTCCGCTTTTGATCAACCAAGGTGGTGTGTGTGGGCGTGCAGCGTCGTCGCGGCGGTGGTGGAAGCTGAGTCGTATTTCTCTGGCTGAATTGGAAGCCAAGTGTCCGAGTTTTAAGCAGGTTTCTAGCCTTGCTTGACTACCCAGCGAGCTATAGGGTAGATGGTGGTTCGAGGCCACGCATAACTGACTTCGCCGTTAAGGCTTACACTTGATTGCAGTTGCCTGAACGTCATTGTTCCGGGGCTGGTTGATCGCACTTTGCAGCAGCTAGGTTGGTGTTTCTCTTTTTTATATTAGTGCATCTTATCTTGGTGGGTTAGGAATTGTGATATGGGGAGCAATGCGGTTAATGGCGATTTATGTTTTAACTTCAATATAGTAATTGACCGCGGTGGCCTGAATGTCACACTTCCTGTTCCAGTTGATCGTGCTTTGCAGCCTCTAGGTGGGTGTTAATTTTTTTTTTTTTTTTTTGGTGCATCTCATCTTAGCGTTTTTCTTTGTTTTAAGGACAGGAGTGTACTGAAATGTAGACTGATCCTGTGTTTTATGTTTCAGTGGCGCCGGGCCTGGTTGCCTGTAGGCCACTGTTCTTTTGTCGTGGTTATTGTATGTGGCGGTAAGCTCTTTTATTTTATAGCGGCTGCATAGTAGTAGCCCCTGGAGCGTGCTCCCCGCCGCACATGTTCAGTTCTATCTAGTTTCGGTCTGTTTCTAGTTTTCTATCTGTTTAGTTATCTCAATCCAGGTTTGTCTGTACCTGTTTAGATCACTCCTTGTATTGTGTCTCTCTGTTGTTGTGAAAAATAATTTTATTACTTTGTTAGTGGACAAATATCCTTAAATGATTAGTTAAAATTAAGCATTTATAATGGTGTGAAATCTTGTATCTTATATGTACTCATATGAATGATTAACCAGTATCTAGACATGCATTTAAACAAGTTTAGAATCTGCACACTAACTGGCATGTTGACTCAGTATTAGCACCTTTCTAAATTCTTAGACCTCTAACATTGAACAGATCTGCACTTAGGCTTTTACCAAGCTTACATAAATTACAAGTGTTAGCCAAAAGGGGGAGTTGAACTTTTGGGCATCTCAGTGACCTTAAGTCCATTAGTGACTCCTCTGAATCTTGGTGACAGAAAAGGAGTGTGGGAAACAAAACCTAGTGTCAGAAGGGCATGATGAGTGTTTTGGGGTCACAGGTGCATGGGAAACCTGCACGCGAGAAACATGAGTACTAACATGTCTAATTATGCATATTAATATATGTTAATCAGCCAGAAACGCCTTGCCAGCAGGGTATACGTCATTTGGGGTATAAAACTGTGGAGTCAGATGCAAAGAGTCAGAACTCTACTGGGAAGGCTATTAGACTTTCTTATGTATTAGTTCTCTTGGATCCAATAAATACTTTGATTTGCTTTGAACTTCACTCGACTGGTCTTTGTAACGCTTCTGGAACGAGCACGCCTCCCTGAGGAGGAAGGGTGTATTTTGGACCTTTTGGAGATCTTCTAAATTTTAATTACTTTGGGAACGGTCCAAAAGAACGTTTTAATTCTTCACTGTCTCAGTCTTTCTTTCTGTCTAGTTTCTTTAGTCTGTCTCTGTATTGTTTATTTTGTGTTGTAAATAAAAGTAACTGTTTTAGTGTGTGTCCGCCATCCATGATTCCGAACACAGGGAATGTTTCAGTAATAAAATGCTGTTTATGTAAGGGAATATGAACTAAAATCATACCATCTTCTTTTTAATCACCACAATGCTATGTTACTGCATTTTCAGCTGTAGAATTGTTTTATACACACATGATTTTAACTAATATGAGCAAAAATGTTTGTCATTCATTATTGTTTATACACACATGTGTCATATTCATTTTTCTGAAAGCAAATGATGTTTCACAACTACAAATCTAATGCCTGAGGGGAGCAATCAACAACAAAGCTGGAAAATCAGGAGAATCCCTGGTGCTCTGATAAAGTGTTGGCCTGGTTACTCTGGTCTAACGTGTTTCTTGAATTTCCCCTCGGGATTAATAAAGTATCTATCTGTAAACACAAGAACGTGGACAAACTGATACAATCACATCAGTGACTCCTTACTCAGTCTCTTAATGTTTCTGTGATCAAATACAGTTAAAAGGAAGTATATGTGAAGAATAAGACTTACTTTCTTCTTTCTGGGGATCACAGTACTGTATGTTACTGAGGCTTCAGCTGTAGAGATCTATTTTGGACACAGACAAAAGAGGCACAATAGTAACTACTGCACTATGTGTTAAAACACTGAACCTCACACAACACGACGCCCCCAATCACTCACAGCACTTACAGTATGATCTGTAGTGTTACTGCTACTCTCTCTGCTCTCTGTTTGATTTGCTTCTGTTGAAGAGAGATGGAATGAATGGAGCACCTTGCACAGATCATTTATTAGTCATTTACTTGTATTATCTTAAATATTGTATGCTTCAAAAGCATCTTTAAATGTTAGCCATTTTAGCATCAAAGCTCCACCGCTAAAGTCAAAAGCTGAGCAGTAAAACACGTCGTGGCTGATTTAGAGCATCTGGGGAAAATTGAAAATGATGTAAAAAGGATTTAAAGACTTGTAAGACAATGTCAGAGAAATACTTACTGGACTTTGTTCTCAACATGAAGGTTATAACACAGACCAGGAGGAGCAGCACTCCCAGGCCTACAGCCAGTAGAATCCAGATAAGCTTGGAGTTTTTGTTGCTGCAGTGAATGAGGACACATGACCTGTGTAAGTTATTCATGTAACACATGAAGGCTGTCACGCCCTCGTCCTGTGTGGTCTGTTTTCCCCACCATATGCTCTCTCAGCACATGGCTCTGTTTGGTATTGTCCTTGTCTCCGCCTTTGTTCCGCCTCCTTGTCCGACATCCTCGTTATCTGTTTCAGGTGCGTCTATATGTATTTAAGTTCCCTGGTGTCACTTGCTTGAATCGGTCATTCGTTTTGTTTCCTACTCCAAGTCATGTCATTTTGTTATAATTCCTAGTTATGCTGTTTCTCGTTTTGTTTGAATTCCTAGTCATCTTGTTTCGTTTTGTTTCCTCTCCCTAGTCATGTTCTTGTTTCGGTCCTATTCCTAGTCATGTTTCCTCGCTATGTGTTTGCCTTCAAGTCCGTTTGTGTTTATGTTATTTTCTTATAAATAAAAGTCTGTGTTGTAGCATGTGTTCGCCTCCGTCAGTCCAACTCAGTGTTCTTGACAAAGGCCCACAGTGAATAATATATTTCATTTTCACAAACAGTACACAAGTACACAAATAATAAACATCTTTTTTATTTATAACAAATTTTCTTGTGTGATCTCATTGTTACTTGAGTCAGTAACATGTTCAGAAAGTGTTTTTGCAGAGGAGGACGTTTTGTCTGTACACAAAGCAGTTGTTCTGCAAGGAAAACAAAAACTGAAAAGTGGCATACTGAGACGTTTAAAACAAATTAATATTGTACACATAAAACAACAGATTTTAATGGCTAACACCAATATCTGCCCTACACAAATATTTTGCTTGATGGGGTAAACCAATTATTTATCTGGTGTAAAACATGGAAAAAAGGTGTCACGCCCTCTTCTTGTCATGTCTGTTTTTCCGGCCATGTGCTCGCTCTCAGCACATGGCTCTGTTTGTTGTTTCCCTAGTCCTGCCTTTGTTCCGCCTCCTTGTCTGTGTCTCATTTGTTACCCTGCCCCCTTGTTATCTGTCCAGGTGCATCTTGTCTGTGTCTTGTATTTAAGTTCCCTTGCGTCTCTCCTGTTTGTCGGACATTTCACCTTGGTTGTGTCTCAGTTCTAAGTCGTGTCGCTCCCGTCAGGTTGTCTGTTCCTTGTCTTGTCTCGTCCGTGCCTCGCTTCGTTTCCTGTCATTGTTTTGTTTCCCTGTCGTCATTTAGTCTCACGTCTGTTTGTTTTTACTTTCCCTCATTTTGGTTTTTGCCCCAGTCCTAGTTTGTTTTGTTATTCCTTTTTGGAAATAAAGTTTATCTGTGTTTTAGTGTGTGTGTCCGCCTCCGTCAGTCCGCCTCGTGATCCCTGACAACTGGAGAGAAAATCACAATTAATGTCCCTAATTTCAGGGAAGAAGCTGGGTGAACCATTGTCTATAAACTTTTGGTCATACAATGTATAAGTTAGTGGTGATTGGATTTGAGTTTGTAAAAGTCTACACTACCAAACGAGAAGAAAATCTGCATTTTGCATTTCAACAGCATGCCAGCCTTAAATTAGAACTTCACTACTTACTGAATTGCTGTTGATGACTCTACATTTCTGCTAAGGGTTGTGGAACCTAGAAAGAAAAACATGAAGAATTTCTATTATTTATACTTTTATTAATTCTTATACATTTTATGATCATACCTGATGTTGTCTCACTGATGCTGGTTTTCTCGGTTGAACTTGTAGTCACTGCTGTTGTTGCTGTTGAAAAGGAGAAATAAACTGATATTAGTAGCACAGTTACAGCAGGACGGTCAGCAGATATGGGCAGTGTTTCTGATAGATGTGATCTTACTTGTAGGTCTTTCAGTGACAGTGAGGTGAACAGTAACTACCACTTCTCCTGCACTGAACCAGTACCAGCCAGCATCACTCTTCTTCAGTCCACTCATCTCCACACTGACCGATCCTCTCCCATCATCACTGATCTGCACTGCTGAATTCTGGGATGTTAAGCAGTGCCAGTCTCTAAATCTGCACCACTGCTTCTGTTTATTTTTATAATCAGTTCTGTAGAGACACTGGACACTGACACTGCCCCCTTCCTGATCACTCACTCTGCTGTTTATCACAGACACAGCAGGATCTGAATAAAGAGGCAGAGAATGAGTGCTGTAAACATGTCCTCCATCAAATAAGCTTTAAGTAACAATGAACAGGTTCTACTTCACACAGAGAGACTTCTTACCTGCACTGACCGTCAGGTACAAATAATCATGGTCATCTAAACCAACTTTTTCCACAGCGCACCAATAATCTCCAGAGTCAGAGTCTTGGAGACTGTTGAGTTCCACAGTAAACATATTCTGGGTCGGATAATCAGTGACTGATGTTCTTCCTCTTGTGTTTGTACGGGCTACTATTCCACAGGAGCTCCAGTACTTCCCCTTACACCAGTATTTAGGGTTTGATTTGTATTGTTCATCATAAAAACATGGAATGGTGAGAGATCCTCCTCTTTTTACAGCTAGATTTTTCAGTGTCTTCACACTCTCAGACTCTACAGAGAAGAAGTCAAATGGTACAACAGTGTTACTCCGACTCAGGATCTGCTTCAGAACTATATCAGAGGAATAAACTGGTCATAACAGCAAACACATTTCACCCTTGTCCTAAATGTTATTATTCAGTATTCACTCTGCACCCTGGAGCAGGTGAGTTAATCAAAGGCAAGGCAAGTTTATTTATAGAGCACCTTTCATTCAGAGCATTTCAAAGTGCTTTACAGAAGAAAAACAGTTAAAGGCATCACTAATGTCAAGAAGTAATAGAAGAGATACCTTTCCAGCCTCCGTATTTAAGCGAATGTCATTAATGACCTTGATTAGAGCAGTCTCAGTGCTGTGATTAGACCGAAACCCGGACTGGAATTTGTCTAGGCTACTATTTATGGACAAAAAACTAGTGATTTGCCTGAAAACTTTTTTCTCAATGATTTTGCCAATGAACGGGAAATTAGAAATTGGTCTGTAGTTACTTATCTGAGATGATTCTAAATTATTCTTTTTTAGAAGAGGCTTAACAACTGCAGTATTTAGTGAGCTCGGAAAGACCCCCGACATGAGTGACGTGTTTACAATGTGGAGTATGTCTGGTGCTATAGTGTGAAACACACTCTTTAAAAATTTGGTTGGTAGTGTGTCAAGACTGCAAGTGGATGGTTTGAGATGATTAACTGTGTCAATTAAAATTTCATTATTAACAGTACTGAACTCTGACATTTTAACTAAGGAGTGTTTATGAGGTGATGGAGAGGGTACAGACTCACTGTTGGATATAGATGTACTAATCACTAATCCTGATATTCAGGATTTTAGTGTTAAAAAATAATGCAAACTCATTACATCTTCAGTTAATAATTCAGGGGCCATTGGTGTGGGTGAGTTAGTAAGTCTGTCGACCATGGTGAAGAGAATTTTGCTGTTGTTAACGTTATTGTTGTTGATGATAGAGAAATAGGATTTTCGTGTTTTGCATATTGTTGTGTCGTATTCACGTAGCCTATCTTTGTAGATTTCTTTGTGAATGTGAATACTTGTGTTACGCCATCTGCGTTCTGCCTTGCAACATTCCCTCTTTTGGATTTGAACAACAGAGGCAATTCTCCATTGTGCTTTCTGTTTGCAAGACATAGCCTTCATTTTAACTGGCACAATCTCATCCATAACAATGGCAGTTTTTAATTAAAACTATTCAGCAGATCATCCACAGACTTGGATCGTTCACATGGTGTAATGCACATTTTACTCATGAAAAGTGTAGCTGTGCAGTCCTTTATAATCCTTTTCTTAACACAAACTCTTCTGTCCCTGATGAGGCCACATATCAAAAAACACACAGTAGTGAGCTAACAAAAATCTGACAAAGTGTATTTAAAGCAATGAGAGAGTGAAGAACACACCTCCAGTGCACAGGAATGATGCAGCATTGATCTTACCTGAGATGTAGAGGAAGAACACAGAGAGAATTAAAGAACTCATGAGGGAGTAGAAGTGCATCTTTCTGTAAGAGGCTCCAGAGACAAATACTCTTCCTGCCTCTGAGTGAAGTACATTTCACTGAAGTGTTCTTCCTGTTTCTGACCCTTTCCTGCTCTAAATCGATTGGTTAAAAAAATAAAGGATGATCATTCGATCATCATTTAATGATTGTGATGTTTTGGTCAATTAATCAAATTATTATAATGTGAATAAAAAAATTAATAAATAAAATATAAACTCTGGTTTATTTTAACTGGTTTAAATATTTAACCTAGTTCTGATCTAGATATTTTATTTAAAAATTCAGAAATGAATGATTGTGGGAGTTCTTATTATCAAAGCCTGTAAAACATTGCGGTTATATCTGTTTTTCTCACATCCTTCACTTACTGGATCAGGAATAAAGCAAGAAGGTTAATGCTGATTTGTGGAATAGGCCGTGTTCAGAAACCTTAAATGTTGCTGTGTTTTCTTACTGATCCTCCCCTGTTCCAAAGAACAGAGTCAGAATCCTGGAGGAGATGAGAGAAGCCGCTTCAAATCCTGCTGAAGCAGCTTCCAGTGAAGGACATATCAGTGTACACTACCCAGAAAAACAGTTACACATTTCAGAGTGACCTCACTGTGTTCAAGCCTAGAGAGGACGGAGCATTCTGTAATTGGTGTATGTTGCACTTGATAAAGAATATAAGGTGTGTAGTTTAAGGCTGTGTGAGTGTGAGTAAGCCCTGTGAAATGACTGTGATTGGCTGTAGGGGAATTAAAGTGTTGATTTCAGGCCAATATTGTGATAGGTTTAGGTTTGATGATGGGTGAGTGAATCAGCTGCAACTTACGCACCCTTGGTTTAACAGTCCATTAACTGCCCAAGCTGCCATTTAAAGGAGTTGGCCGTTTGTGGTCCTCACTGAACACCGCACTAAGACCCAAGTTCAGTCTTGTTATCCAAAGCTCCATGAAAGGAAGTTGAGGACCAGTCAGAATGAACAGTTTAGTTTATAGTTGTTTGACAAACATGGTGGAGAAAAAGGAATTAAGATTTAAATATATTTATCAAAGGAACATTTCTCTGTGATGTGTTCTACTTGTAATTTGAACAGTAATTGTCACTCCGCATAATGTTGTGACTCTGTGGCAATACTGTGTTTAAATTCATCAATTAGTTTGAGTGTAGGACTGATCCAGTCAGTAGCAGCAAGTGAAAACAGGAAGAATGCTGAAGAACTGCTTCACTCAGAGGCAGGAAGAGTATTTGTCTCTGGAGCATCTTACAGAAAGATGCACTTCTACTCCCTCATGAGTTCCTTAATTCTCTCTGTGTTCTTCCTCTGCATCTCAGGTAAGATCAATGCTGCATCATTCCTGTGCACTGGAGGTGTTCTTTGTGTTCTTTACTCTCTCACTGCTTTAGGTGTGATTGCTTTTATCACAGTGTTGCTTCAGTCTAACAGATCCTTTCTGTTCACTCGTCAATGAGACAGATGTGTATTCTCTAATAATTAACATTAATTTATTGTCTGTAAACAATTATCTAGTTCAGGATCACAGTGAGTCTGGAGCCTACCCGTTTATGAAACCATTAAGGTGTAATGTATCCTCAACTATGTGCTATTCTAATAATGTCCAGCTCCCTTCTGTAGTGTGTAGAGACCGTACTGGCCAAGTCTTCCCATTTACAACCCAAAGACATTTATATGGATTTACACAAACATCAGCACAAACCATAACCACAGCGAGTTGTTGTATGGCCTATCCCCAGTGTAGTGTGTGTCTGACATTTTCCAGTCTCCATTCAAATCTGCAAATCTGTGTTGTGTTCACTTAGGTTGTAACAGGTTCATAATAAAAGAATAAGTGTGAATAAACCTACAATCACCCTATATAACGTACTGGAGGAGTATTTAAACTTCTTTTTATACATATTTCTGCACCAACCTGGTTCCCCTTTGTCCAAACACCCACAACTCAAGTGTGAAGGAAACTTCTGCTTTTAGTAACACTGCAGTCCTTGAAGACTTCTTATCAGTGCCAATTCTTACACAATAACTGCTGCTGTTTTAGGAAATAAGAGACATTGTACTGATGAAAGGGTCTTGAGTTAAAGTGACAAAATAAACTGTAATAATGTTCCTTTTATTACAACCAATACAACTGAATGCTTTGGAGTAGTAGTAATTAGAAATGAGTTACAGTGAGTTTCACTTTATAATAATGTTCCTGATCATTATTAACACCTAATAAATAACACAGTTACACCTTGTCCATTAGTAATGAGTTATAATGTTTTCCTGTTAGCTCCCAAAAAAACCACAGTGACTACACAGTGAAAATAATTCATTATCTAACAAAAATTACTTGTACATTTCTAAACATTTCTTACAGAATAAGGAGGTAGAACATAGTGTGATGATCATGCTAAGGACTTAAATAAATAAATAAATAATACTATCACTTTGACAGAAGTAACTGATGTATTCTGAAACAGTAGAGCTAAGCAGACTACTTTATGCTGAAGTATTGTAGCACATTTCACTAATATTTGGCTGATGCTGAAGATTAAATATTTAAGGTTGCTGCTTACAGGGTGTGGTGTCTCCAGCTGTAGGAAGTGTATTTAGATTATAGTTCTCCAGGTGACCTGTAAGATGTTGATGTAACCAATGATTAATGAACAGTTATTCTGATGGAGACATAATTAATATGTAGTTCTCCAGGATTTATGTGAGAATCAGTAATTATTGTTTACTTAATAGTGAACTACCTTCATTCATCATTCATTAACTATTTCTTACTGAGTAATTAATCTGTAATTCTTAGTAGTTCACAGGCATGGTTTAGATGTTAATGCAGCACTAATAATTAGTTCCTGCTTAGTTCCTGCATAGTTACCTAACAAATGTGATGCCAGTTTCTGGCAGCTAGAAAACAGAGGAAAATGTGAACACTCGGGGTAAAACCCCAGACAAGGGCAGCACAGTGTGAAACAGTGTGTCACTGCTGCACAGCTCCAGGGGTTCAATCCCCACCAAGGGTCACTCTCTGTGTGAGTTTGTGGTGTTCTCTGTGTCTGTAGGTTTTTTGTTTTTTTTTGCTGCTTCAGTTTCCTCCCAAAACCCCAAAACCTGTTGGTGTGTTAATGGGCTATTCAGTGTGTGAGTGTTTTTATTTTTTATCAAGTGGTTAATGCAGATTTTTCTTTAATTGGATTAATACACACAAAAAGCAGAATATAAATCCTGGTTGACCGTCCTCTGGGCGTGAACACAATGAGGTCACTCTGAAATCTGTAACTGTTTTTTGGGTAGTGTACCCTGATGTGTCCTTCCCTGGAAGCTGCTTCAGTGGGATTTGAGGCGACTTCTCTTATCTCCTCCAGTATTTAGAACTTTTTTATCAATAACAGAGCAAATCTCAGATCTTTACAACAATGGGTAGTTAATAAGCTTGACAGACCCTCAATAAAGTAAACAACTTAACATTTTACAACAGATTCTATATGGTTTCCACATCACAATATAAACAAGATAGAAATGTCAAGTTTAAGTGGCAATGTCGTGCTATCCAACATTACAACAACATGGAGGAAGGGTGAATAGGAGGTCAGCTCCAATTTTCTAATAGGACCATTACATGAATAAGGCAAGTTCCCACCATAGCCTGAAAATATGCTTTTGGAGTCTTAATGAGTATGTTATCTTTTCCATTTGGAACAGTTTGCCTACTTTTTGGACCCAAGCTTTGTAGGATGGTGGCTCTAATTGCATCCACTTCATAGTAATGCATTTCAAAGCTGCTGCAAAAAGGATGTTTAAAATATACGATTTGGCCCTTCCTTGTACACCTACTGGGGCGATACTGTGCACTGCGACTGTGATATCCTTTGGTATAACTCCCTGATAGATCTGGTTTATAGCCCTGTACACTTCGTCCCAAAAGATCTGCAGTTTAGGGCATGTCCAGAAGATGTGTGTGTGGTTAGGTATTGCTGTGCCACAATTTCTCCAACACAAGCTTGGTACTCTAGGGTCCATCTTAGCAACTACATCCGGTGTCCTGAAATATCTACTAATAATTTTTCACTTAAATTCTCGCCACGTATTTGAATTTGTAGTTTAATGTCCCTTCGTCCATGCCTCTTCCCACATTTCATCAGAAATGGTTTTGGCCATCTCTGCCTCCCATCTTTGTTTTGTCTGAACAGGTTTATGTCGATTCATTGATAAAAAATACCTTGTATAATTTCATTATTAATTTCTTTTCCCCTTTACCTTTCTGGAATTGTGATAGGAATTTCTCTATTGGGGTTTAGCACTCTTTCCCATACGTTGTGTGTATTCAAAAAAGAGCGCAGCTGTAAATATCTGAAGAAGTCATTATTTGTTGGAGTTGAATATGTATGCATAACTGTTCAAAAGTCATAAGGTTGTTTGTGTCAATTGACTGATGAATATACACAAGCCCCTGATTAGCCCATTTTGCAAAACCTTTATCTAATATATTAGGAGTGAATGATTTAATATGTCCGGTACTTGTTAAAATTGAAAGTTCTTTTGGCATCTTAATTGCAACTTTGTTCCAAATGTAAAGTGTAGTTCTAGTCCAGAATGACAAACCCTTTATCGAAATATCTAAAAATAGTAATACCTTTAATGGCACAGAACACTTTGTTTGTTCAGTATTCAGCCATCGTGTGTGTGTGTCGTTAATCCATGAGATTAACGATCTTAATTGTGCTGCCCAAAAACAGTATTTTAGAACAGGAAGATTAAGTCCCCCTTCTGCCTTACTTCTTTGGATTGTATTTTATTTTATCCAAGGCCATATTTAGATATTATTTTATCCAATTCAATGAATGTAGGTTTTGGAATTCCTATTGGTAACATTTGGAATAGATATAGCAATCTTGGGAGAACATTCATATAAATAGTTTCTATTCGGCCAAAAACCTCCTCCAGTATTTAGACCCCGGACTGAGAAGGGTCCTTAGGAAAATGCATCAACTGTTATGTTTCTGGACCTGGCCTGTTCAAATCTGACAAATCTTGATTAAACCAATTTTACAAAATGTATATATAGTTTATATTTTATTCTTAATTTATATTATTCAACTTAATTCTCTAATAATGTATCTATTAAAACTTTAGATAAAAATACCAAAGTTCATTTGATACCAATCTATTCAGAGCAGGAGAGGGTCAGAAACAGGAAGAACACTTCAGTGAAATGTACTTCACTCAGAGGCAGGAAGAGTATTTGTCTCTGGAGCCTCTTACAGAAAGATGCACTTCTACTCCCTCATGAGTTCTTTAATTCTCTCTGTGTTTTTCCTCTACATCTCAGGTAAGATCAATGCTGCATCATTCCTGTGCACTGGAGGTGTGTTCTTCACTCTCTCACTGCTTTAAATACACTTTGATTAACTCACCTGCTCCAGGGTGCAGAGTGGATACTGAATAATAACATTTAGGACGAGGGTGAAATGTGTTTGCTCAGTTATGACCAGTTTATTCCTCTGATATAGTTCTGAAGCAGTTCCTGAGTCGGAGTAACACTGTTGTACCATTTGACTTCTTCTCAGTAGAGTCTGAGAGTGTGAAGACACTGAAAAATCTAGCTGTAAAAAGAGGAGGATCTCTCACCATTCCATGTTTTTATGATGAACAATACAAATCAAACCCTAAATACTGGTGTAAGGGGAAGTACTGGAGCTCCTGTGAAATAGTAGCCCGTACAAACACAAGTGGAAGAACATCAGTCACTGATTATCCGACCCAGAATATGTTTACTGTGGAACTCAACAGTCTCCAAGACTCTGACTCTGGATATTATTGGTGCAATGTGGAAATTGGAGATAAATGGACACCAGATGACAGTGATTATTTGTACCTGACGGTCAGTGCAGGTAAGAAGTCTCTCTGTGTGAAGTAGAACCTGTTCACTGTAACTTAAAACTTGTTTGATGTACAAACAGGATTCCAAAAAAGTTGGGATACTAAACTAATTGTGAATAAAAACTGAATGCAATGATGTGGAGGTGCCAACATCTAATATTTTATTCAGAATAGAACACAAATCACAGATCAAAGTTTAAACTGAGAGAATGTATCATTTTAATGGAAAAATATGTTGTTTCAAAATTTCATGGCATCAACAAATCCCCAAAAAGTTGAGACAAGGCCATTTTTTACCACTGTGTGGCATCCCCCCTTCTTCTTACAACACTCAACAGACGTCTGGGGACAGAGGAGACCAGTTTCTCAAGTTTAGAAATAGGAATGCTCTCCCATTCATGTCTAATACAGGCCTCTCACTGTTCAATCGTCTTGGGCCTTCTTTGTCGCACCTTCCTCTTTATGATGCGCCAAATGTTCTCTACAGGTGAAAGATCTGGACTGCAGGCTGCCATTTCAGTACCCGGATCCTTCTCCTACGTAGCCATGATGTTGTAATTGCTGCAGAATGTGGTCTGGCATTATCTTGTTGAAAAATGCAGGGTCTTCCCTGAAAGAGATGACGTCTAGATGGGAGCATATGTTGTTCTAGAACCTGAACATAGTACTCTGCATTAATGGTGCCTTTCCAGACATGCAAGCTGCCCATGCCACAAGCACTCATGCGACCCCATACCATCAGTGATGCAGGCTTCTGAACGGAGCATTGATAACAACTTGGGTTATCCTTGTCCTCTCTGGTCCGGATGACATGGCGTCCCAGTGTTCCATAAACAACTTCAAATCGTGACTCATCTGACCACAGAACAGTCTTCCATTTTGCCACACTCCATTGTAAAAGACCCCTGGCCCAGTGCAAATGTCTGAGCTTGTGGATCTTGCTTAGAAATGGCTTGCTCTTTGCACTGTAGGGTTTCAGCTGGCAACGGCGGATGGCACGGTGGATTGTGTTCACTGACAATGCTTTCTGGAAGTATTCCTGAGCCCATTCTGTTATTTCCTTGACAGTGGCATTCCTGTTTGAGGTGCAGTGACGTTTAAGGGCCCAGAGATCACGAGCATCCAGTAGAGTTTTACGGCCATTGTTTAAAATTGTTCCAGATTCTCTGAATCTTTTGATGATGTTATGCACGGTTGATGATGATAACTTACAAGTCTTTGCTATTTTACGCTGGGTAACACCATTCTCTTATTGCTGCAGTTTTTTCTGCGCAACAATGGTGGAATTGGTGATCCTCTTACTATCTTGGCTTCAGAGAGACACTGACACTCTGAAAAACTCTTTTTATACCCAATCATGTTGTCAATTGACCTAATTAGTGTTAATTGGTCTTCCAGCTGTTCGTTATATGCTCTATTTCCTTTTTCCAGCCACTTATTGCTACTTGTCCCAACTTTTTTGGGATTTGTTGACACTGTGAAATTTTGAATCAAAATATTTTTCCTTTAAAATGTTACATTTACTCAGATTAAACTTTTGATCTGTCATCTATGTTCTATTACAAATAAAATATTGACATTTGTCACCTCCACATCATTGCATTCAGTTTTTATTCACAATTTGTTTAGTGTCCCAACTTTTTGGGAATCCGGTTTGTAGGATGTGTTTACAGCACTCATTCTCTGCCTCTTTTTTCAGATCCTGCTGTGTCTGTGATAAACAGCAGAGTGAGTGGTCAGGAAGGGGGCAGTGTCAGTGTCCAGTGTCTCTACAGAACTGATTATAAGAATAAACAGAAGCAGTGGTGCAGATTTAGAGACTGGCGCTGCTTAACATCACAGAATTCAGCAGTGCAGATCAGTGATGATGGGAGAGGAGCTGTCAGTGTGGAGATGAGTGGACTGAAGAAGAGTGATGCTGGCTGGTACTGGTTCAGTGCAGGAGAAGTGGGAGTTACTGTTCACCTCACTGTCACTGAAAGACCTACAAGTAAGATCACATCTATCAGAAATACTGCCCATATCTGCTGATTGTCCTGCTGTAATAATATCCCACTAACATCTTTCCTCTTGTTTTCTGTCATTAGCAACTGTGATGGCAGCTTCTGGCAGCCCGAAAACAGAGGAGAGTGTGATCAGTCGAGGTAAAAGCAGTCATTTTTTCTGATCAGTAAATAGTGGAAGTTAAAGACACAAGGGCTGCAAAGTGTGAAACAGGTAATGACACTGTCACACAGCTAGAGTTCTGGGGTTGTGGGTTCAATATCTACTTCCTGTCACTGTCTGTGAAGACTTTGGTGTGTTCTCCTTGTGTCTGTGTGGGTTTATTCTTTGTGCTCCAGTTTTCCCTCACAACACCTATATGTTAATTGGATATTGTTTGAGCAACAGAGTGAGTTTGTGTAACTGTCCACAGTTGTGAGTGTGTGAATGACTGTGTGATGCACTTTGAGAGATAGCGGTGGCCTGTTATAAGCCATTATAAATGTGTATAGACTTTTATTTCAGCTTTATATAAGTGTTGTGTTGTTTGCAACACTTCAGTAAAGAGTTTTTCTGATTTCTTATGTTAACAGCTGCAGATACGACAGCTGTCAAAGGCAAACAAACTGAGGAAATGGTGGACACTCCAGGTACAAACACAAACATTTCTCTTTGATCAACAAAACCTGAACCTGTAATGAGTATTTAAATATTTCTACAAGTATTAGATAGTTTTGTATTAAAAGCTTTATGGTTGCTCTTGCTGCATTCTGACTGTGTTAATGACAAAGTTCATTTCATTTCTTGATTCTTTGTATAGCAACAGAGACATGTTTGCACACGTAAGTACGAACACAGTGAAAATACTGAGGGTAACAAGGTCAGTGTTGATCAGTACAGTGCATGCAGACGCTCTGAAAAAGAACTTAAACCTCTCAGTCTCATTCATTAAATTCCTGTTCTATGTTCTGTTTCAGGGAGTCAGAACAGTTCTGTGTGGCACGCAACTGATTCAACACACGCTGTGATCCTGGAGCTGTTAAGCAATAAGCAGCATTTAAAAAAAATATTTTGGTATCTTTAGATGAACCACTTTACTCAACTGCTTCATTTTCTCTTGTATCTGGGATATTTTACTGATCTGTTTATGCTTTATAACCTATTATAATCACAACCAACGGATCAGCTCAGGTTTACTGCATCCTCCTATGATCACAGTTCAGTTGGAGGAAGATCCTTTATAAGCTGATACATGTTTATTAAGGAAAATATATGCTTTGTGGCTTAATTTAGCCTGTGCTCTGTTATTGTGCTGTAAATGTTTATTAAGACCACACTGTTTTCATCCTTGCACTTTTTTATAAATGTGTGCTAAAGTATTTATTTTATGGCAGTAGTATTTTTACCTTTATTTTTATTGTGTTCTGTTGTTTGTAATACTATTGTTCCTATAAAATGATTCAAGACTATTTAAAGTATCACAGCTATTATTATTGTGAAGTGTAAAAATGCCCTGTGTTCATATTCAGTAGCAGTAGAGCCCTCATCTCTTCAAGGGGTGATATAACGTGGGCAGTAAGTCTGACGAGTTCAGTACGGCACAATTGTCATTACATCTCAGGTGGAATATTTGAAGTATAAAGTTCTATGCAAAACTCAAATATATTTTATTTAATGAGTGCAGCCCTCTACAGAAACACACTTCTGCACATTTATGGCGCTTTTTCACTGCATGGAAACTACACGACTCGGCACAGCTCTTACTTTTCCACTGGCCAAATCTGGTCTCTGGAGCTGGGTTTGTTTTCAGTCCCAGTGAGCTTGGGGTTCCAACCGTGCCGAGTAGGTACTAAATGGTGACGTGTAAACTCTGCAGAGCGCTGATTGGCCAGAGCCATGTCAATCACCAAGAAATGCAGAGCTCATTCAAATCCAGAACAAACCATCGTTTGTTAAATCTCCAAAGTTACAGCAGCTTTCACATTTATTTTTATCGGACTCACAGAGGCAGTTTGTAACTTTACCCTATGAGGTATTTTGAAGAAGTTTATATGCTCCTTGGGCCGATGGCCGACAAAATTTCCAGCGAAAGCCAAATGTGCAACAAGTAAAACTGATCTGTGAGAACAGGGGCGCGGAGCCGTGTTTAGTCCAAAAAATAGAACAACACTTGGATACACGATGTGTAAACAGCGCCGAACTTTACTGCTAACATTGTTCTGGTTTTTAAGAGATTCTTGTTAGAGACAGAGTTTTGCAACATCACCGGCTCCATTTCGCAGAGGAGCCCTGCCAGTGGAAAAGCGACAAGCTTTAAGTGAGCCGAGCTGTGTCCAGTCATGAAGAGACGCACCAATGCAGTGGAGAAGTGACATTGCACACTTATTGCAGTATTATATTTCATCTGTTGAAATTAATCTCTAATACAACACATACTTTCCTTAATGTGTTAGACAAAGTAGTTGAGAAAATATGGTCTACAAATATATATTAATAATCTTTTGTTAATTATTGTGCTCAATCTTTCAAAATTTTCAAAACAGAATCCATGATCCATTTACAGAAACCCATTAAAAACCAAAGAGTGGTCAGAGGAAGGATAAATGATGGGCTCTGAGGGTGGCCCAAGTTTATAATTAAACAACGAGTAAAGCTTATAGCAATGTGTATATATAACATATTTCCATTGATGTAAAATAGGCCACAATTTTATAGATGTCACACAGTTCCAGGGTCCTGGAGTTGTGGGTTTAGGCCCTGCCTCAGGTCACTGTCTGTGAGGAGGTTTGTTCACATTTACAGCTGTGTACATCTGGAATCAAAACAGACAACAAAATAAGAGCAGAAGGCTGAAAAGTGTTTAAAAAAAGAATAAATTAAGGTGCATTTTTACTCACCTCTTTATTTGTGAAGCACAGAGCTGTAGATCACTGCATCATCCCCGGCTGCTGGAGAGAGCTGAAAAATGGGACCGCTTTAGAATTAAAGAATAATCTCATCTCTTTCAAAAACTAAACTGAAGGCTAAGGAACCGCTATCAAACCTAGACATTTCTCAAACACTTACTGACTTCAAATAAATGACATCTCTAGATAATGTGGTCAAAACAGAGTTGTGTCTCATTGTTACAGCTGTATGTAAGAGTTCACTTACAGTTGTGTTATTGGTAGCTGTCTCTAAATTGCTGTAGATCAAATCCATTTCCTGAGCCACTGCAGACGAAGGCTATGAACAAACACATGATTTTACTAACTCAAAACTCTATGATCCACGATAGTTAATGTCATTCATTATTGTTTATACACACATTCAACCCATGGATATAAACATAAATACAATCACATCAGTGACCCCTGACTCAGGGTCTTAATGATTCAGTGATCAAATACAGTTTAAATGGATGTGAAAAATAAGACTTACATTCTTTGTCTGGGTCACAGTACTGTATATCACTGAGTCTTCTGCTTCAGCTGTAGAGGTCTATTTCACACACACATACACACACACACACACACACACACACACACACAACAGTGACAAAATCTGAAGCCAAATACACATTACTAACTACTGGACTATGTGTTAAAACACCAAACCTCAGACAACATGAAGCCACCCATCCGTCACAGCACTTACTGTGTGAACTGCAGAGTTACTGCTGCTCTCTCTGGTCTCTGTTTGATTTGCTTCTGTTAGAGAGAGATGGAGTGAGTGGAGCACATTACACATTATTAGTCACCATTTAAAGACTTAGACGTAAACAGAATTGTAAAAATACTAATGCATGTTTAAGTTTAGCAACATTATCATCAAACCCCATCACTAAAATAAAAAAGCAAAGCATAAAAAACCTGTCATGGCTGATTGACAGCACCTGAGGTAAACAGTGTAGTTTTGATGGAAAAGGCTGTAAAAGAGTGACTTACTGAACAGTTTTTTCAACTTGAAGGTTATAATGCAGAGGAGGAGCAGCAGTCCGAGGCCTACAGCCAGTAAAATAAAGATAAGCTTGGATTTTCCATTGCTGCGGTGAATGAAGACACATGACCTGTGTAAGTTATTCATTAAACAAAAGTGAGAACCATCCTGAAGCCTATAATATGAAAACACAATAATGTATTTTTAACTAAAGCGTTTCCAAGCACTCGCTGCCATACACACAGTTTAATCAGTCTCTGACATACAGAATCAGTAAACTCTTCACTATATTCACAATTACTTGTTTGGCCAAATCTCCTTGTCATTGGTGTGGTAAACCTGTCCAGGAGTTGTTTCTGCAGAGGAGGCTGATTTTACTGCAGAGAAAGCTGTTGTTCTGCAAGAAGCAAAAAGAAAAAGTGGTAACTGTGTTTAAAGACAAAAATCTAATGTTTTATCCGTTGACAAAAAAGACGTAACAGACTGTCCAAAAAATATCCAGACACCAGTAAAAATCTAAGAATACGCAAAGCCAGCGGTGTCAAACATACGGTCCGGAACTAATTCCGCAAGTGCACGTGAGCGGGAACACTCTCCTTTCTGATTGTTCGGCCCAAACACATTCCCGCGAGCCGAATTCAGAACTGGAGCGCGAGGGGGTGTGATTTGGATTGCTAACCGCCCTGTATTTGGACACTAAACCCTATGTTCTGTTTCAAGCCGATACTGGAGGCATTTTCCATTTTATTCTGTACTTCTGAGATGAAACTGTTAAGAGGAAGCTCTATAGCACTCCCTCAGCCAGAGTGAGGCTCAAAGACACCACAGCACAAGAACGCGTTTCTCAATGTTCGCTTTTATTAAGCCAATCAGCAGCCAGAGGTAGTTGTCCATCATTTAGCGCTGCAGCCAGTGGAGCCACAGCCCCCCTCATTCCTGGGGGTTGTTTTGCGGCGGCGCTGAGAGCTACAGGTAAGTGCTGAAACACTGGGAACGTACAGCTCAGCTTTTAGACACAACTAATATTATCACCGTGTCGTGGAGAAACTACATTTCATTCTACATCTTTTAAAAACTATATGTTATGTATGGTGTTCTCCCCGTGTCCGCGTGGGTTTCCTCCGGGTGCTCCGGTTTCCTCCCACAGTCCAAAAACACACGTTGCAGGTGGATTGGCGACTCAAAAGTGTCCGTAGGTGTGAATGTGTGTGTCTGTGTTGCCCTGTGAAGGACTGGCGCCCCCTCCGGGGTGTGTTCCTGCCTTGCGCCCAATGATTCCAGGTAGGCTCTGGACCCACCGCAACCCTGAATTGGATAAGCGGTTACAGATAATGAATGAATGAATGAATGAATGAATGTTATGTATGTGAGGGTAAATAAGATAAAAATATATTTGTTATAATGAGTTGTACATTTTCATCCATTTCTTTATGTTCAAATTGTGAATTCAGCATGCACCCTGTAGATAAACTGAAACATTCAAGTTCTGATGTTTTATTGATTAATACTAAGCTTTTTTAGCCTGACCCTCCAGTCATTAAACAGTGTAATGTGGTGCGCTATACACACTGAGTCTGACACCCCTGCTCAAAGCTAATTTTGAGTTTTCAATAGTGCACACACAGCTTTACAGAGGAAACATTGTAATAAGTATAACACACTCCTGCACATAAACCTACATACTGCACTTTATTTGAATAATACAATGTTCTGCTAAGTTTAAAGCTTTCGAGGGGCCCGGTTCCTCCTGTAATGACTCTTTGACCTAAGGCTGTTAGAGCTTACACAGTCAGATAAGAAAATCTGCATTTTGCATACTTGTTGTGCTTTAATCTCACACTCTCTTGGACCTTGTACATTCACAGATGTTATTTTGGAGATGGGGCAGCTGTTTTTAAAAATGAGTAAAAGCCTGCTACAGTGAGGTGTGAATGTGTAGTGGTTTGTCAAGACGTCCACAAAGAAGAACTTCACTACTTACTGATATGTTGTGGTTAAATTTGCATTTCTGGTCAAAGGTGAGGAACCTAGAAAGACAAAAAAACATTGTCTAAAAATTCATTTAAATTTGATCTATTCCAGTGTGATTTGTAATTATAACTGTGGCCTCACTGATGCTGGTTTTCTCAGTTGAGGAAGTCGTAGTCACAGCTGCTGTTGCTGTTGAAAAGGAGAAATAAACTTGTGTTAGTGGTACAGTTACAGCACGACGGTCAGCAGATATGGGCAGTGTTTCTGATAGAAGTGATCTTACTTGTAGGTCTTTCAGTGACAGTGAGGTGAACAGTAACTCCCACTTCTCCTGCACTGAACCAGTACCAGCCAGCATCACTCTTCTTCAGTCCACTCATCTCCACACTGACCGCTCCTCTCCCATCATCACTGATCTGCACTGATGGATTCTGGGATGTTAAGCAGCTCCAGTCTCTAAATCTGCACCACTGCTTCTGTTTATTCTTATAATCAGTTCTGTAGAGACACTGGACACTGACACTGCCCCCTTCCTGACCACTCACTCTGCTGTTTATCACAGACACAGCAGGATCTGAATAAAGAGGCAGAGAATGAGTGCTGTAAACACGTCCTCCATCAAACAAGCTTTAAGTTACAGTGAACAGGTTCTACTTCACACAGAGAGACTTCTTACCTGCACTGACCGTCAGGTACAAATAATCACCGTCATCTGGACCATCTTTGATTTCCACAGCGCACCAATAATATCCAGAGTCAGAGACTTGGAGACGGTTGAGTTCCACAGTAAACATATTCTGGGTCGGATAATCAGTGACTGATGTTCTTCCACTTGTGTTTGTACGGGCTACTATTCCACAGGAGCTCCAGTAATACCCCTTACACCAGTATTTAGGGTTTGATTTGTATTTTTCATCATAAAAACATGGAATAGTGAGAAATCCTCCACTTTTTACAGCTACATTCCTCAGTGTCTTCACACTCTCAGACTCTACAGAGAAGAAGTCAAATGGTACAACAGTGTTACTCCGACTCAGGAACTGCTTCAGAACTATATCAGAGGAATAAACTGGTCATAACTGAGCAAACACATTTCACCCTCGTCCTAAATGTTATTATTCAGTATCCACTCTGCACCCTGGAGCAGGTGAGTTAATCAAAGTGTATTTAAAGCAGTGAGAGAGTGAAGAACACACCTCCAGTGCACAGGAATGATGCAGCATTGATCTTACCTGAGATGTAGAGGAAGAACACAGAGAGAATTAAAGAACTCATGAGGGAGTAAATGTGCATCTTTCTGTAAGAGGCTCCAGAGACAAATACTCTTCCTGCGTCTGAGTGATGTACATTTGACTGAAGTGTTCTTCCTGTTTCTGACCCTCTCCTGCTCTAAATTGATTGGTTAAAAATATGGATGATCATTTGATGATTCTGTGATGTTTTAGTGAATTAATCAAATGATTAAATTATAATGTGAATTTAAAAAATGAATAATAAAATACAGGTTTATTTCAACTGGTTTAAATTGTTAACATAGTTTCTGATCTAGATATTTTACTTTCAAATTCAGAAATGAATGATTGTGAGAGTTTTTATTATCAGAGTTTGTAAAACATTGCTGTTATTTCTGTTTTTCTCAAATCCTTCACTTACTGGGATCAGGAATAATCAGAAGGTTAATCTGTTTTGTGGAACAGGTTGTGTCCTTAAAAACAGTTTTCAGAGTGACCTCACTGTGTTCACGCCCAGAAAGGGAGGTCAACCAGTTTTTTTTTCTTTACCCTATGGGTCTTCATGTTGCTGAAGTGTCATCAAAGTGTAGACATCTGCCTCCATTTAGGACTGGGCCCTGCTCATTTCCTCGATTAGTCCAGTTTTCTAGTAAAGGAGAGGAACAGTAGGAAAAAAGGGGAAGGACGAGAGGAGGTAAGAACAACCACAGGGTTCTCTGACTCTAGAAAAACAGGCTGAATCTTTTATTTATACTTGTGTATATAAAATCTACCCCCTTTTGGTGAGTAATCTACTTCCTTTGATGAGTTGGAACTGTTGTAATTATTATTTTTTTAATCAAGTGGAGTTGAAGGGTGGCACAGTGGCGCAGCAGGTAGTCGCAGTCACACAGCTCCAGCGACCTGGAGCTTGTGGGTTCAAGTCCTGCTCCTCTGTGAGGAGTTTGGTGTGTTCTCCCTGTGTCCATGTGGGTTTCCTCTGGGTGCTCCCCTCCCACTGTCCAAAAAAATGAGTGAATGTGTGAGTGTCTTTCACCCTGCAAAGGACTGGCTCCTTCCAGGGTGTGTTCCTGCTTTGCCTCAATGATTCTGGGCAGGCTCCGGAACCAACGCGACCCTGGTTACAGACAATGAATGAATGTTTTTATCTTTACAAAAGTGCAAATCTATATATATATATAAATAATGATAATATGAAATTGATATATATTTCAAACATTTTATCTGTTCTTTCTATGCACTTTAAAACTGAAATAAAAAAAAACGCCACTCAGGAGCTGTGCTGACTGCTGTGCTGTATTTGGCCACTAGAGGGAGGCAAAAGTCTACTCTCTAATAATTAGGTTCATCGCCCACTCCTGTTTCCTTATCTAATTTAGAGCTGCTAACAAGTGTAGTTTTTTATGTACATTTTTATGTTATCTCAGTTGGTCATTGTTTGCTGGGGGTTTAGTATTACATTCTGCACTTGGGCCTTATTCTTTGCCTCTTTGTGTTGTCTCAGAGACCTGGGTTCAGTCCCACTACAGAGTGAAACACTGTTTACAAAAACATTTGATTGCTGTGTTAAATAATGCATTGAGAAGATGTGCTGTTTTCTAACAAGCACACCCCTCCACTCACTTAACTGCTTATTTCCTCACAGAAATGTTAAGACAGTGAATTGCTGGTAGCACATTTATAATTTGATAGATAACAACAAATCTTCATATTACAGTGTTCTGTAAGTCCTTGGTGTGAACGTGCCTGAGGAAATCTTCAGAAGCACCACCACTGTACACCTTGAGCTGGTCTGAATTCAGCTGCACTTTCCCTTGACACCTGGGGAGATGACTGCAGCATGTGAAAGCAAAGATTTACATAAACTACAATATGTGAGTTGTTGAGTACGGCACTCTTGAATTATACATGTCTCAGGAATAATTAGTGACTAATTACAGGTGTGTGCAAATGTCAGATGCTTTATTTTACTAAGTGAAAAAAACAAGTACACACACTCTACAGAGAACACACTACTACACAATCACACATTTTAAAGGCTACATCTATAATTGTGGGCAAACACTGTTCTCTTGTTTGTTTACATTTAAAAGCTTTGTGTGTTATTAGGTACAACGGTATGTTTGAGGGGACAAAAAAGACAAGTGTAACTTGTCTGTACGTTTTTAGGTTTGATTTACCACAGAAACTCATTTGTTACACGAGTTTAGTTTGGTAACACTTTCGGTCTGTGTTTACATTCATGCATTTGGCGGTCTCCTGAATTTAGAGTCAGTTCAATCTACAGCAAAATTAAGTCAAAATTACCCACCTATGAAGCAGAAATAATGCAATATCCACATCTTAGGTCATGCTTTTCAAGGTTTGGAGGTCAATTAGTTGTCTAAAAACCTGCAGATGTCTTTTTTTCTGCCATGAACAGAGAGGGAAACCTAGCATTCCAGACCAAGACACTGTTTATTTTTACCCATTTACAAGCTCCGGGGTGTCATAAACACATTAGACTGGTTTTGGGCATGCAAACAGACTAGAGAGCAGCAAATGATGAGGAAACATCCTCAAATTATTATATAAAGTGTTTTTTTTTTATTATTTTAAAATTGTGAACATCACTTTAATGCATGGTTACAGTTGATTTGCTAAATGTAAGCTAAATGTGGGCTGTGAAACATGACATATTTTAACCTCAATTTATTAAACTCAACATTAGCGTTTAAAATGATTTTAAAAGCAGGTGTTAATAAAATAATAAATGCACTTAAAAAGATGCTGGACACAGAAGGAATAACGGAGGGATGAATGTGATTGATTAAAACGGATTGGTTGGGGATTTTCAAATACCACACCATAAATCTGTAAAGCTCTGCCTAATCCCTTGTGGTTTGCCTGCTCTCTCTGCCATAATAGACTCTGGAAGAATAAATGTGCAATATACTGCACACTTAGTTCTGTTTCCTAATTTGTTAGAAGTGCTGCATAAATTTCAGTATTTTTTTTTGCCTTAAATGGAGGAAAATGTGAATCAGTGCCTCTGAGGAAGCTGCAGAAAGCTCTGCTACCTGTGAGGCAGATTTTGAAGAAGTACTTTTCTGCATATTTGAGTTATAACTGCTGCCTCAGAGGAAGCTGCATGATGTTATACATTGAAATGTGGCTGTTTATGAGGCAGCTTCTAAAGAAGTACTTCCTCAGAGGCAGCAAATCATTATTGTATTAAATTCTGTAGCTCCTTCAGAAGCAGCAGTCAGAACTTCAGTGTGCATGAATGTACATCTTCAAAACTACATTACAGAGTTACATTATACTTTCTTCATGTAAAACAAAATACTGAGATTTTCTGCAGCACTTCCAACTAATTATAAAACAGAAATGTACAGTGTACAGTAACAAAAAAGAAAGTCATCATACACATGTATTATTCCAGAGACATTTCTAGCAGTCAGAGCAGACAAACATGAGCGTCTAGGTGGAGGTTTACTGGTTTATAGCGTGGTATTTGAACATTTCCACCCAATCAGTTTTAATCAGTCACATTCATCTCTGCCTGTTGGCCACTAATCAATTATGATCCTGCTGCGTTGAAGGCAGTGCTGCCTCCAGAATCATTTTGAGTTGTGACTTTGCAGAATACACAATGCACATCATTCGCACATATTGTGGTGAGAGGAAGAATACAAGCTGGACTCTAAGGGTGACTAAGGGCTCTTGTAAAACATGTTATGAATCAGAATTCTCAGCAATGTGACTTATTTACATTAATGGACATACAAGTGTCCTTTACATACAAGCTGTAAAATACATTTGGGAATGCCATAATGGTCAGTAAGCCTATGCTGCACTGACCACTACAATGAGAACTGCTTTTGCAAGCATTGAAATCACACAAAATTATTTTTATATTAAATATATTGTTTTGCTTGACCAGCAGTGCAGTGTCGTCTATGCAGTTGATCTGGTTTAGCTGTTTGTTCAGAAATGCAGCAGTTTACACCTGGAATCAACACGTAACAGAAACAATAAGCAGAAGGCTGAAAAAAGTGTTAACCAACCCATCACAGAGATCATGGTGAATGATGGCTCACCTCTTACTTGTAAAGCACAGAGTTGTAGATCACTGCATCATCTTGAGCTGTTGGAGAGAGCTGGAAAATGGGACAGCTTTAGAAATAAAGGAGATCTCTCTGAAAGATTTTTCCTCACTCAACATCAGTTTGCAACAGAAACATTTCTCTGTGCTCTTACTGCTGCAAAGAACTCATGGGTTAATCAGAAGAATCCACCTCCATAACTCCCAGTTGCTTGTATGCATGGACCAATGTTGGAAACCCACTGAATCATGGAAAATTTCACTCCATTCTGTGGAATCTCTGTTGCTGTCGTCCTATAACAATTCTTTTATTTTATGTTTCACTATGTTTTCACTAAGTTTTCATATGTGCAGTGTTCATACACCATTAAATTGTATGTTTTATGTTGCACTAGCTTTGCACTAGTTGCACTTTAATGTTGTGTATTGTCTTATGTAGCACCTTGGTCCTGGAGGAAGGCTATTTTGTTTCACTGTGTACTGTAAACACTGTATACTGCTGAAATGACAATAAACTTCTTGAACTTGAACTTGAAATAAATAAATAAATAAGTAAAGGAGGATCTCAGCTTTTTCAGTAAGTAAACTGAAAGCTTGATCAGGCAACTATCACCTAAACTAGATACTTCACATAAACACTTACTGCTTTCTGGAAAATGATGTCATCGCTATTTCAGGTGGTCAAAACCGAGGTGTGATTCAAGACAACAGTGTTATTTTCAACAGTTCACTTACAGTTCTATTATTGGTAGCTGTGTCTACGTTGCTGTAGATCAAATATTCCTCAGCTGCTTCAGGTGAAGTCTGTGGAAATAATTTACATATTATAAATCACTGTTAATTTTTTAGTAAACGAGTTCTGTTTATAAAGCCACAAGCCATTTTATTTATATCTACTTTGTATGTAATTTCATTGTCCAATTTTTATTAGCCCCCGATAAAAGAACCATAAAAGACTGCTTTGTAGTTCTAAAATTACACACTGTAGTCCACCTGTTGTTGTGCATATTTTACCCCTTTCACCCTGTTCTTTAAATGGTCCCACAGAAGACTATAACAGACCAGGTATTATTTGGGTGGTGGGTCATACTCAGCGCTGCACTGATGTGGTGGTTGTGGTGTGTTTGTGTGTGTTGTGCTGGTAGGAGTGGCTCAGACAGCAGTGCTGCTGGAGTTTTTAAACCCTGTGTACACTCACTGTCCACTCTGTTAGACAAACCTAACTTGTTGATCCACCTTGCAGATGTAAAGTCAAAGAGGAGCTCATCTATTGTTGCACTGTTCTCAGTCCAGTAGTAACACTGAGGTGTTTAAAAATTCCATCAGCACTGCTGTGTCTGATCCACTTATATCAGCACAGCACACACTAAAACAGCACCAACACTTCAGTGTCACTTCAGTGCTCAGAATGAGAACAGAGGGCAAAATATGCACAGCAAGAGATGGACTGAAGTCTGCAAATCTAGAAGAACAAATTATTGTTAATTACCCCTTGGGCATTAATAAAGGCAATGTAATCTAATTAAATATACACAGTGGAAATGATAAAATGGCCAATGAATATAAAAATGTCATTTTAATCTTACAGCTAATCAGTGTATTAACACATGCACATGAAATCGTACTATATTCTCTTAATATTTCAGTGAGTAAATATAATTAAATTAAATGTAATTAATATATTTTTACCTTCTTTTTGTGAATCACAGTACTGTATGTCACTGATTTCTCAGCTTCAGCTCTAGAGGTCTATTGCACACACACACACACACCCAAACAATCATACAATAAATTAGCAACAACAACAAAAAAAAGTTGCTAAATGGGCAAACTACTAACTATTGCACTATGTATATGAACACTGAGACTGATACAAAATGTGGCCCCTATCACTCACAGCACTTTCACTGTGAACTGCAGAGTTACTGCTCCTCTCTGTGGTCTCTGTTTGGTTTGCTTCTGTTAGAGAGAGACGGAGAACGTTACACAGATTAAACATTATTTATTAGTCACCCTTTGTATTTTTTCCAAAGAATGTTTGAAGATTAGAAACATTAGCATCATAACTCCACCATCTGTCAAAAACTGTTGGAAATGATTAAGAGTCCATAAGTGTGTGTCAGATGAAAACTTACTAGATCTCTTTCTCAACATGAAAGTTATAATGCAGACCAGGAGGAGCAGCAGTCCGAGGCCTACAGCCAGTAAAATCCAGATAAGCTTGGAGTCTCCGTTGCTGCAGTGAATGAAGACACATGACCTCTGTTTAAGTTATAATTTAAACAAAATGGAGACCCATCATGAAGCATATAAATTACTCACACAATAAGTGAAGTGTTTCAGAGCACACATGCTGCCTAATGAACGTTTCATCAGTATCTGAACCACAGAAGGTTCAGTAAACAACTTTTCACGGTATGTGGGAATAACTTATCTTGCCCACTCTCATTGTCACTTGAGGGATCAGCAGGTTCAGAGGTTTCTGCAGAGGAGGCCATTTTACCTAAGATGGCCATATGTCCTCTTTTCAACATACATGTCTTCTTTTTTGGACCTAAAATATGCATCTGGTTGTGATTTCTAAATTGTCAAAAATGTCCAGAATTCTGTTGTCTGCACTTTTCCCTGTACCAGTTTTGCCCAAATACATAAACCCTTCCTTCAAGTGTACACCTTTGTGATGTTTGATGAAATTGTTGAAGAGTGAGCATAAAGGGCACAAGGATTCAAGTGTTCAAGGGGTTGGAGCTGAGTAAAATCGTGACTATGTTGTGAAAATGGGGCCAAAATATTTAAGAACAAAAATAGCTGAATCATTCATTAATTCACTGTCTGTAACTGTTTATCCAGTTCAGGGTCGCAGTAAATGCTGAATCCATAACCAAAAAAATACATTTCGAAAGGAAGAGGACACATGTGATGAGTTCATCTGCCCAAGTTTTTGTTTAATTTTAACTTTACACAAAAACAGACGGAACCTCTGGATTATTAAAGCCAAAACAACAGAGTGAGAAACAGTGACTTACATAAAGATTAATTTTATTAGTCAGATATCTGGTTTGCAATGCTTTATTCCTTTATCAAGTATAGGCTATATTAATTCTGGCTGATAAAATGTGGTAGTTGCTTTTATTAATTTTAAACATTCATTCATTCATTCTCTGTAACCGCTTATCCAATTCAGGGTCACGGTGGGTCCAGAGCCTACCTGGAATCATTGGGCGCAAGGCGGGAATACACCCTGGAGGGGGCACCAGTCCTTCACAGGGCAACACACACACACGCGCACTGACACTTTTGAGTCGCCAATCCACCTACCAACGTGTGTTTTTGGACTGTGGGAGGAAACTGGAGCACTCCCACACGGTGGGGAAACCCACACGGACACGGTGAGAACACACCAACTCCTCACATACAGTCACCCGAGCGGGAATCGAACCCACAACCTCCAGGCCCCTGGAGCTGTGTGACTGCGACACCTACCTGCTGCGCCACCGTGCCGCCAATTTTAAAAACATCACAGTTAAAATGTAATTTTGTCAGTTTCTGTCATTATCATAAGTTTCTGTAACTTATGTTACACCAGTTATTTGAATGTCATTTCAATACAGTGATTCAGTTTTGTAGTTTGGTATAAACAGAAAATAACAGCTTTAACAGGTCGTATTATCAAGAGCTGACAAGCTGAACCGTCTTTATTGTTGTTTACTGACAAAGTTGAAAAGAAAGGAATAATATCATCAGTATCATCCATAAATGGATTTGTTAGCTGTCGTGTTAAAGAGTATCTTGTATGTATTAAAGGTCCACAAAATAACTGCACGCAAGGGCGACTCTAGGAACAGAGCTTTAGGGGTAAAGCACCCAATGGGCCTAGCAGACTCCACACTGATACACCACCCCCCACCACCACAACCACACCTACATGTAATTTCACAACAGTATATAGACAGCTCTTTTTTAGCCTCTTCATATAAGCTATTCTACCGCTAAATCTGTTACTGTTTAGGAAAAATTTATTTTTCTGCATTAAGGACTAGTCTATTTATGTATAAGCAATGAAGCCACATCATTTTTTTCCTTTCTCCCTCACCTGAATCTGACTGAGTAATAAAGTGCAAAAATCCACATCAGAACTAACCTCACTTACTGAACTCACCTGCTAACCCCACCACTGGAGTGTGTGTGTGTGGGCAGGGCTTCAGAAAATGGATTATACCATATTTATGGATATACCGTATTTAGTTTAAGCCATATGTACGTTCTATGTTTTTTTGTTGTTGTTGTTTGTTTGTTTTTTTACGCTTTTTAAAACATTTTTTAGCTTATGAGAGATAAACCTACAAAAAAGACTTTTTCCTCTTATTTTTAGGGGTGCTTGGACTCATGTTAGGGGTGCTTCATTGCCCCTAAAAAGAAACTAGAAATGCCCATGGTTGCACTGTTATGTGTTTGTATTTAAAACATCTCACCTTTCTCCGAGTGACCTCTTTTTATTTAAACCAAAACATGGTCACAATTTTACCTGCAGATAAAGCATGCCATTCTGCAACGAGCAAATGGAAACAGTGGTATAGTGATCTGTGAAAGTGAAACTTATCAACTGCATAAAAAAAGAAGCTAATTGTGAGCCACAAAATGCATGAGGTGAACCCACCATTCCACTCAACCAGTAGTCCACCGCCCCTGCACCCACTCCTACTCCGCGGCGGAGAACATTTTCCCCTCACACTCAAGGGTCGGGGAAAATTTTATCAGATGTCTCAGATGTTATTTTGGAGAGCAAAGAACAAAACATGCAACACTGAGGTGTAAATATGTGGTTTTTTTCAAGATTCTACAAAGCAGAACTTCACTACTTACTGATTTGTTGTGACTGACTCTGCATTTCTGGTCAGAGTTAATGAACCTAGAAAGACAAACTTTCATTATGCCTATTATTTATTTAGCATTGTTTATACTTTAATTAATTAAAATACACTTTATAATCATACATGATGTGGTCTCACTGATGATGGTTTTCTTAGTTGAGGAAATTGTAGTCACAGCTGCTGTTGCTGTTGAAAAGGAGAAATAAACTGATGTTAGTGGCACAGTTACAGCAGGACAGTCAGCAGATATGGCCAGTGTTTCTGATAGATGTGATCTTACTTGTAGGTCTTTCAGTGACCGTGAGGTGAACAGTAACTCCCACTTCTCCTGCACTGAACCAGTACCAGCCAGCATCACTCTTCTTCAGTCCACTCATCTCCACACTGACCGATCCTCTCCCATCATCACTGATCTGCACTGCTGAATTCTGGGATGTTAAGCAGCTCCAGTCTCTAAATCTGCACCACTGCTTCTGTTTATTCTTATAATCAGTTCTGTAGAGACACTGGACACTGACACTGTCCCCTTCCTGACCACTCACTCTGCTGTTTATCACAGACACAGCAGGATCTGAATAAAGAGGCAGAGAATGAGTGCTGTAAACACGTCCTCCATCAAACAAGCTTTAAGTCACAGTGAACAGGTTCTACTTTACACAGAGAGACTTCTTACCTGCACTGACCGTCAGGTACAAATAATCACTGTCATCTACGGTCCATTTATCTCCAATTTCCACAGCGCACCAATAATCTCCAGAGTCAGAGTCTTGGAGACTGTTGAGTTCCACAGTAAACATATTCTGGGTCGGATAATCAGTGACTGATGTTCTTCCACTTGTGTTTGTACGGGCTACTATTCCACAGGAGCTCCAGTACTTCCCCTTACACCAGTATTTAGGGTTTGATTTGTATTGTTCATCATAAAAACATGGAATGGTGAGAGATCCTCCACTTTTTACAGCTACATTCCTCAGTGTCTTCACACTCTCAGACTCTACAGAGAAGTAGAAAAAAAAGGAAGAAGTTTATTCTTATTCTATTCTGAAAATTGCTTTCTCAGTTCAATTTGGTTTGTGTGATAACAAGCAGAGAGATCCTCCATGTTTCACAACTACATCCTTCAATGTCTTCATACTCTCAGACTCTGCAGGTAAACCAAAATTATACATTATATATTAATTCATTCATTTTCTGGGTGGCACAGAGGTGCAGCAGGTAGTGTCACAGTCACACAGCTCCAGGGACCTGGAGGTTAGATTCAAAGTCCCGCTCCTGGTGACTGTCTGTTTGATGTCTTCTCCCTGTGTCCGCGTGGGTTTCCTCCGGGTGCTCCGGTTTCTTCCCATGGTCCAAAAACACACGTTGGTAGGTGGACTGGCTATTCAAAAGTGTCCATAGGTGTGTGTGTTGCGTGCTGCCCTCACAATGATTTCGAAAGTGTAATAGTAAGATAAAAATATTACAGAGTGTTCTGTATTGTGGACTGAGTCTCACCCTCGGCGAATGATCGGTGACATCCGTAAACCGTGAATATGAATGAATGGTTACTGATGACTTAAATACAGCCAAACACTAAACGGTTCAAATCATTTTGTTAATTCATAACGGTTCTAAGAACTGAATGTGATTACTTATAGTCTCAAATTCTCTCAACACTTGATAAAAATAAAAGTCTGCCTTTGGTATTATTAGTTTCAGGCGGAGAAATATTTTACTTGTTTTAGCGCGACGACTGTGTTTGTTCGTCTCCTAGCAACGGCGTCCCGCGGAGAGCTATGTGGAGTGGGGTGATTTATTCAGACACGTTACAGTTTTATTCACACATAAACCAAAATGTAACGGCAGATTTTCATAATGTAGCGGAGTAAAAAGTAAGACATTTGACTTTGAAATGTAATGATGTCGCCCAAAATGGAAATACTTGAGTAAAGTACAAATACACGACAAAAGTACTTAACTACAGTAACGAATTACATTTACTTCGTTACTGTCTACCACTGCATTTAGGAACATTAGGTAAGATTTGGGCTTTTTCTGGTCCTGGGGGAACCCCCTAGTGCAATTAATTTTACAGCACGGTACTGAAATCAGTACACTCAGAAATAACAGGTACGGTACAGGTACATTGGTCACTAAAGGTGATTTAACTGTGTAAATGTACTTTTAAAAGCACAATAGTGGTTTTAGTGTCCAATCCATAGTTCCCTAAATGTACATTAAATTCTTTTCTCCAGATTGGGAGGTGAATATTTGTAATCTTTCATTATAGAACTGTAATATAAGAGAACATAATATATGTCCTGGAGATAAAATGGAATGTATGAAATCAACACAATTTTAAAATCTACATATATAATAGAATAAGGTACAATTATGTTCCCTAATTAAAGGTACGAATATGTAACCTTGATGGTACCACCACAGAGACAGGTTTTCTAATGTAGTGTAGGGAGGGGGGAAGAGAAGAGGTGGTTTCATACCCTCTTTCATACATAATGCACTTTCTGCAGTGCTGAGCTGACAGTAGCAAGGACAGAGGCACTATTCTATTCTCCCTATCAGTGAAGTATCTCAATTATTTTTAAGCTATAATTTTAAAGTAAAATTTTACTTAGTTATCCTTTAAGCTCTGTTTTGTTTACATAGTTGCAGATTATAGCTTGAGATTTTTGTAATTCTGAGACACTAAACGTTTTTCTGACTTTTTCTCTCTCTGTACTGATTTTTGGGTTTTGGAATATTTCTTCTGATTTTGACTTTGCTTCACATACTGCATTTAATAAATCTCCAACTGACTCTCACCCTCGGTGAGTAATTTGTGACATCTGAATATCCGTAAACCATGTATATGAATGAGTAGTAGTTACTGATGACTCAGATATTTCATTTTAAAAATGTAGTGTTAAAGTAAAAACTTGACAACTTGATGAACCATATACATCAGTTGTGCACACAGAGGTTGTATAAAAATGAAGGTCTGAAAAAGAAATTGAAACTAAGGCTTTAATGTCACCATGCTCAATGCCAAGTGCTGGATAGAGGGGTATAAATCCTCCTTGCATTGGGCTGTAAAGCAGAAGAACAGGGCTTTCTGAAGTCGCACAACCCCGTCCAGTACATTCTGGGCTAAGATGGAGTTGCTTTTGTGACACAGAACTAATAAGTCTAACATCAGCACCTGACCTCCATAGTGCTCTTGTGACTGAATGCTCCAGTCTTTAGTCTAAAGCTTTCCTGGAAAAGCTTGGATCAAAGTGGGCCAAACATCCCTTTAATACTTTTTTTTCCACATGAAATGTTAGACTAGAAATTATCAACATCCTTTTGGCAATATGAGGTTTACTGAATCAATTGACTTCTGCTAATATTTCTGAGAATAAACTAAATCCGGTGCAACTGTTACTAATATAATAAATACTGCTGATTTTGCTATTTCATTTTGTGGATGCATGCCCCTGGAACACCATACAATGCAAAGTTTTTATTTGGAGAACTCAGAGAACTCAGGGAGTGGCTCAGTGTCTCAGTCATGGTTTTCAAATCATCTACTTTATTTTCGCCTGTGCGATTTAAATCTAAGAAGATAAACGTTTGTTTAACTAAGAACTCATTTCTTTATGGAATCTCTCAAGAACATCTTTACAATTACCATTAAATATCATGAAATACCATTATAATTAACTACTAACTACATTTTCCAATGAAACAGACATCCGTATCTACACATATCCACACGTTAGATAGGTGATTTAATGAAAGCGTATTTAAAGCAGTGAGTAAATGAAGAATACTCCTCCAGTGCACAGGAATAATGTAGCATTGATCTTACCTGAGATGCAGAGGAAGAACACAGAGAGAATATAATAATTTTTGAGGGAGTAAATGTGCATCTCTCTGTTAGAGTCTCCAGTTACAAATACTCTTCCTGGCTCTGAGATGAGTGAGCAGCGCCACTTCAGAGGTCTTCCTGGTTTGTTTTTTTGTTTGTTTGTTTGTTTTGTTTTGTTTTTACTCCATTTCAGTGCACAATACTTAAACATTTTATACAACCTACATTTTGCAGATATAGAGAAAATTCAACATGTCCTCTGACATAAGATACATTTACTGAGCAAAATGTGTGGGCTATGAATACCTTCTGAACTTGGCTGAATGAAAAACTTTACACTGTATCTCTGTATTTATGACAGCCGAGTGCATGCAATCTATAGCAGTAAGGCTCCAGCATGAAATAGGCCACACAGAGGTAGCTTCTTTCTCCAGATTTAGACCAAAATCTATGACTCTGTAGGACATAGTGTTAGATAATAATTTTATTTTAATTTTATTAAATAACGTTAATCTGAAGTCTACTGAATTCATTGTAAGACTCACTTTCTGGAAATAAAAAGGGAAAAAATGAGTTGTTTGAAATGTTAATTGTAGTGACATTTACAGCATCAGATTTTGTTACAGTGATGGTGATAGGAACCAGAGATCACATTTCTACAATATAACCATTATTTCTAGATTTTAAGGGAGATATAACGTAATAATATACAAGAACTCTGAGATTATTTGTACAGTTGTGTTTTGTTAGCAGGGTGGCACGGTGGCGCAGCAGGTTAGTGTCGCAGTCACACAGCTCCAGGGGCCTGGAGGTTTTGGGTTTGATTCCCATTCCGGGTGACTGTCTGTGAGGAGTTGGTGTGTTCTCCTCGTGTCCGTGTGGGTTTCCTCCGGGTGCTCCAGTTTCCTCCCACAGTCCAAAAACACACGTTGGTAGGTGGATTGGCGACTCAAAAAGTGTCCGTAGGTGTGTGTGTCTGTGTTGCCCTGTGAAGGACTTGTGCCCCCTCCAGGGTGTATTCCTGCCTTGCGCCCAATGATTCCAGGTAGGCTCTGGACCCACCGCGACCCTGAACTGGATAAGCGCTTACAGATGATGAATGAATGAATGTTTTGTTAGCGGCTATTGCCCCCTTCTGGTGGATCTGAAATATTACAACTATGCTGTTGTGCAGCAAATTTTCAACTGAAGTTGAGTCCTATGTCCACCATGTGTCAGGATTCTAAGCTGCTCCACACCTACAAATACTTGTACATTTTGATTTTAAAAAAAATTTAAAAGCCGACCAGTTTAGAGAATGTGTACAGCAAAAGGGAAAGTCCTCTGCACATTCTGAGGAAGCTCAGGTCCTTTAATATCGTTTGGATTCTATACTCTATATTAGACGCTAGAGGTCATTATTGCACCACAGTGTAAAACAGCCAGATATATATTTGTTTGTGTGTGTCTGTAAAGACTTCATTATGAAGTCATAATTAGTCTCAAAATTCTTGACAAATATGTCAATGTTAATCCACACAAGTCACAAATATATTTCACTATTCAACATGAATACATCCCAATCTATGGGATGTAAATTATTTAAATTATTTAAATTTACATTGCACATATTTTTAAAGACACATTTATTTATTTAGTTAGTTTTGGTTGTGGGTTCAAGTCCTGCTCCGGGTGACTGCCTGTGAGGAGTTTAGTATGTTCTGTGGGTTTCCTCCGGGTGCTCCGGTTTCCTCCCAAGGTCCACAAACACATGTTTGCAGGTGGATTGGCGACTCAAAACGTGCCCATAGGTGTGAATGTGTGTGTGTGTCGCCCTGTGAAGGACTGAGGCCCCCTCCAGGGTGTGTTCCTGCCTTGTACCTCACGACTGACCTTGCTCTATGAGCCGCCACAAACCCACCGACTGTAGGTGGGACTGTGACGCCATTGGCTAATTCTGGCTGCTGATTGGCTGAATAAAAGTGACGACCAATAAGAAGCGCATACACTGGATAAGACCGTCTGCTAAAAGCTGTAAATGTGAATGTATTTACTGTTTAGGAGCTGCCCTTCCCTCCCTCTCAAACAAATCGTCCGTTTTAACAATTCAACCTCAAAAATACTCAACACAACCCATCCGTATAAATATAATACGCAACAAAGTATTTTATTTGACAATACTGTAGTCTACCTCAAAACCAGGGAATTTCTGCTGTACCTTAACATCGTTAAATTTAGGGCATATTTAAGTGCGTTCCAGAGTAATCAACCACTCCTAAATGTCTGTGATATGAAGCAGCATCCAGCGGCTTATTCGTCTAGTTTTTGTTTGAAACTTCCCCATTAAGTATTGTGCAAATGCTTCTCCATTTAGAGAAGGAAAGTCTCGAAAACCAAAAACCTGTGAGAGGAAATGAAAAAAAAAATGTTAAGGAAAACAGCTTGCATCAGAGTGACTTGCACCAGTGCAGACTCCACAATTTACAAATAAATTTTTCAAGACTGTTCAAGTTCAAGACTGACTTTTACAAATATATCCAATGTTAATTTAAACAAATGCATTTATTTTTGCATACAATTATGAACACAGTGAACACGAGATTGCTGGATTTACTGCTCTTTCACCTTATTCAGTGTAAACACTTCCATATGTTTAACACCAGATTCACTTACAGACTGGTGGAGATTGTTATGAAAAAGAAAATTCCAGAGTTCTGTTGACTCCTTTACATTTGAATTTGGCCTCTTTTTGCCACAGTGACTTGAAATTGATTTATTAATTTATTTATTAATTATTACTTTAATACTAAAATTTCAATCAAATCTCAGATTACACTGTTACATACTGTATTTTCATTTTAATGCTGAGATCCATATGCTTGAGAAATGTAGGCTACATTAGTAACTCTTTAAAAGCATATATGGCAACAAAACTATCCGAAGAATGAAGTTGCAAGCCTTTGCTCAAACTAAATCTAAATTTGACTGTTAACAAGTTGCTCTGTAATGGCTCAGGAGATTTAATATTGAACCTACAGTTCTGTAGAGGAGACAAAAATAGAATAGAGGAGACATGGGAGAGATAAAGCAGAGAGTAGGGTTTAATTCTTCTGGTAAATCTGAGGACAGATTGTGACTTCTTTGAGATCTCCACTAAAATTCAAGAGGAGACACTTCAGATTACTGAGGTCTCCATCTCAGGAGTAACACTGGAGCAGCAGGACACTTTAAGCAACTTTGTCTTTCAATCGGATTTCATTGTTGTCTAGGCCATTGTCTACAGTCTGAATCTGGAAATATAGATTTGGCCTTTGACTGTAATGTGCCTTCAGAATTCTTAACCTTTTTCACTAGTGATGTCCCCATGTCTCTGCTGCATTAAGAGTCAATAAAGAAACTGAATTAACAGGAAGAACTCTGAAGTGGAGCTGCTTCACTCAGAGGCAGGAAGAGTATTTGTCTCTGGAGCCTCTTACAGAAAGATGCACTTCTACTCCCTCATGAGTTCTTTAATTGTTCCTCTGTATCTCAGGTAAGATCAATGCTGCATCATTCCTGTGCTCTGTATGCATTCACCTCTTTAAACATTATTTTATTAAGTCATCAATTTCAGGGGATTTTTATTACGCTATTTAAAAAATGGTTAACAACTGGGTTTAACTCAGAAAAAGGTTCTTCCTTTATTTTTTCATATGTTTGTTATCACACAAAACATTGAACTGAGAAAGTAGTTTTCAGAATAGAATAAGAATAAACTTCTTTTTTTCTTCTTCTCTGTAGAGTCTGAGAGCGTGAAGACACTGAGGAATGTAGCTGTAAAAAGTGGAGGATCTTTAACCATTCCATGTTTTTATGATGAACAATACAAATCAAACCCTAAATACTGGTGTAAGGGGAAGTACTGGAGCTCCTGTGGAATAGTAGCCCGTACAAACACAAGTGGAAGAACATCAGTCACTGATTATCCGACCCAGAATATGTTTACTGTGGAACTCAACAGTCTCCAAGACTCTGACTCTGGATATTATTGGTGCGCTGTGGAAATCAAAGGCGGTTCAGATGACAGTGATTATTTGTCCCTGACGGTCAGTGCAGGTAAGAAGTCTCTCTGTGTGAAGTAGAACCTGTTCACTGTAACTTAAAGCTTGTTTGATGGAGGACGTGTTTACAGCACTCATTCTCTGCCTCTTTATTCAGATCCTGCTGTGTCTGTGATAAACAGCAGAGTGAGTGGTCAGGAAGGGGGCAGTGTCAGTGTCCAGTGTCTCTACAGAACTGATTATAAGAATAAACAGAAGCAGTGGTGCAGATTTAGAGACTGGCGCTGCTTAACATCCCAGAATTCAGCAGTGCAGATCAGTGATGATGGGAGAGGAGCGGTCAGTGTGGAGATGAGTGGACTGAAGAAGAGTGATGCTGGCTGGTACTGGTTCAGTGCAGGAGAAGTGGGAGTTACTGTTCACCTCACAGTCACTGAAAGACCTACAAGTAAGATCACATCTATCAGAAACACTGCCCATATCTGCTGACCGTCCTGCTGTAATAACATCTTTCCTCTTGTTTTCTGTCATTAATAACTGATGGCAGCTTCTGGCAGCCCGAAAACAGAGGATAGTGTGATCAATTGAGGTAAAGGCAGTAATTTTCATTGATCAGTAAACAGTGGAAGTTAAAGACACAAGGGCAGCAAAGTGTGAAACAGGTAATGACACTGTCACACAGCTAGAGTTCTGGGGTTGTGGGTTCAAAACCCACCTCCTGTCACTGTCTGTGTTCTCCTTGTGTCTGTGTGGGTTTATTCTTTGTGCTTCAGTTTCCCCTCACAACACCTGTATGTTAATTGGATATTAAGTGTTTGAACAACTCTGTTTGTGTTAGAGCTGGGCGATATGGCCAAAAATGTTATCACAATAATTTTTTCTATCTCGATAATTATCACAATATAAATTTTGTAACACTGTCATAGTTTTAAAAAATGCAGACCAAATACATCAAATGTCTATTACCTTTTTAAATATTAAAATATTTAATACAGAACATAATATACATGCACACAGTATGCAAAATACTCAAATCCACAAGGAAAGATTTCACTGGAACAATGTAAATTAGCATTTTGATTCCCCTGCCTTATAACATTAACATAACAAAATATAGTAATCTGTTATCTGTGTCCTGAAAATATTCTTAGGGCATTATAATCTTAAGCATTTAAGAAGTAGAAAATGTAACATTCATTCATTCATTATCTGTAACCCCTTATCCAATTCAGGGTCGCGGGGGGTCCAGAGCCCACCTGGAATCATTGGGCGCAAGGCGGGAATACACCCTGGAGGGGGCACCAGTCCTTCACAGGGCAACACAGACAAACACACATTCACTCACTTTTGAGTCACCATCCCACCTGCAACATGTGTTTTTTGGACTGTGGGAGGAAACCGGAACACCCGGAGGAAACCCACGCGGACACGGGGAGAACACACCAACTCCTCACAGACAGTCACCCGGAGCGGGAATGGAACCCACAACCTCCAGGCCCCTGGAGCTGTGTGACTGCGACACTACCTGCTGCACCACCCTAGAAAATTTAACAATGTTACAAAATAAATTGTTAACAAGAAAAAAAAAACACTCCCACTACAAATTTCTGAATTGTTAACATAGTGCATTTAACCCATTAGAATGTTTAGAATGTCCTTAGAATGTTTGTAGTGGAACACTGGAAAACAGTGGGAAAGCTTGCTGCAAAAGTATCGTGCATTTTTTTGGCAGATCAGTGAAAATCAAAGATCTATTTTTTTGTAGATCCTCTTACTCTACACTGTGCTATGAGTTTTCTGCCATGGACACTAATCTGCCCAATGCTTCTGGCTTTGTAGATGCTCTTTTGCATGTTACAATGTTGCCTCCTGTGTTAAAAACCCATTCTGATGGTGAACTTGTAGCAGGTATGAAGAGGTAACGCTTAGCTAAGAGGCTCAGTTTTGGAAATGTTGAGTGAATCTTCCATCATGCCAAAGAACTGGTCTCACTGTCAGCATCAGGAGCTAAAAGGTAATTGTTCAATTCAGCTTCAGCAGCTTCCTGTTCTGTGAGGCCAGCTGTTGTGACAGAGTGAGGCTTCTTGAAAAACATCCCAGTGTCATCTTCTGCTTTTTAGTCGGTGTAGCAACTCCTCCCTCATCTCCTGGAGTGGATTTCAAAGTACTATCAGCTTCTGGGTTCAGTCCTTCATGTAACATTTCAGCCATGGCTCTAGCTTTTATGGCATTAACCTTGTCGTCTTTAATGTAATGGGTCTTGAACAGATCAAGCAGGGATGCTATGTCCAGAAGGTCATCAGTGGCAGCTTCATCATATTTTTCATTCAAATAGCTGATGACAGTAGTCTTGATGCTCTTGGTGAGGTCTGAGTCCTCGGCATCCGGCTTTAGGATGTCCTCATTGAGGAGGTGCAACACAGGCTTACACTAGGATACACTACCATATGTTTTCCTCAGAGAGTGCATCTGTGAAGCTCACTAGCAGGCTCAGAGCCTTGTGGACAGACTCTAATCCTAGAGTCCACATCTTGCCAGGTGGGTACAAGGTGCCTTGTTTTCTTATCAGTAGAGAGGTCTTCTCTTGCTCCAAAACTCTTCCTATCATTTTCTGACGGGATCCCCACCTGGTGGAGGATTCTGTGACAAGTTTGTGCTTGGGCAAATTGAGTTCCTCTTGAGCAGCTGCTAGGGATTAGAGAAGGCCTTCTTACACACACCTATGGCTCTTTGTATTTTGCTCTCTCTCCCACCTGTCACTACAGGACACACAATATACACACAATACACAATATATTTGTATTAATTGTGAATATATGTATTTAGTCATTATTGGATTTAATTCAATGTACTCCAGGGTCCAAAATATCAAGCAGCAAAGGACAACAAAAATGCCCACCTCAACCTGTTTGGCCCTTAAAACAAGTACAAGGGGACAAATACAAATACATACAATCTATGAGTGTTTACCTAATAAAACTAATAATAAATAATACAGACCCTTCATATTATTTTTCTGTTGTTTAAATAAATTGCAATAGCACTGGGATTTTTAATAAAATATCCCTTAAAGGATTATTCCCCTCCCTTAATGCAGGCTACTACATAAAGCCAATCACAACAGTATATCACAACAATACTCATATTAAAATAAGATAATTAAACGTGTATAATAATATAATAGAACATACTAATTGTTAGGTGCAGCTGGTGTCAAAGCACTGCAGGTGAGTCCACTTTTTAAGTGAGACTGCTTTAACAATGTTCGCTCCGTTGTCAGTGGTGATGCAGACCTGTCGATCCTCTCTAAGAGCCCACGATGCGAGTGCGTCCTCGAGCACCAGGGAGATTAATTCTGCTGAGTGGTCCTTAGGGACAAACGTTATTTGCAAACATCTGTTTTGCAAATTCCACTCCTGGTCGATGTAATGCACAGTGAGGCTCAGGTACGGCTCGGATGTCCGACTTCACCACATATCAGCAGTAGTAGCAATGTGTCTCAAGTTTTAACTCAGCTTCCAGTTTTGCTCGACATTCCTCATAAAGCACCGTCAGCGCAGTCTGTGAAAAATATTTTCTGCTGGGTAGTTGATACCTTGAGTCAAGTACATTCACTAGGCTCTTGAACCCTTCTTTTTCTACTGTGCTAAGCGGCATCATATCTTTAGCCATGAAATAGGTGACAGCTTTTGTTATCTCCTGGTGCCTTCTTGATATATTTTCGTAAAGGGTAATGGAGGCTAACGTCACCACAATTGACTGTGGTTTTGGAGAAACGACGCTGCTCGATGGCTGGCTAGTGCCACGGCTTAGCGGCTGGCTAGCACCACCTGAAAGTATATTTACACTCTGTGTACTCGACTGGATGATAGTTTTTCAAATGGTGAAACAAATTGGTAGTGTTTCCTATCTTTGTCAGCACTGCACGGCGGCACATTCTGCACTTTGGGCCTAACTGCGCTTGGTCAGACTTAAGAAATCTGAACCACTTCCGTATGATGGAAGTGATGTGGCCTTTCTTTGGAACAATGTCATCAAGAGCAGATGGCTCACTTTCCTCTTCACTTTTGCTCTCAGGGCTCTCGCTGCTGGCCATCTTCCCGTAACCTGCTATTGTTTAAACACGATCCCCCCAAGTGAGCAGCGCTACTTAGACCGGAAATGGAAAATAATATTTATCGAATTCTATTGCCCAGGTTTATCATTGTCATCAAGGGAAAATGCATCGTGAAACAAATTGTTTTGCAAATCGAGATCGTTTTATCGCCCAGCACTAGTTTGTGTAACTGTCCACAGATGTGAGTGTGTGAATGACTGTGTGATGCACTTTGAGAGACAGCTGTGGCCTGTTATACGCCATTATAAATGTGTATAAACTTTTATTTCAGCTTTATATAAGTGTTGTGTCCTCTGCAGCACTTCAGTAAAGAGTTTTTCTGATTTCTTATGTTAACAGCAGCAGATACGACAGCTTTCAAAGGCAAACAAACTGAGGAAACGGTGGACACTCCAGGTACAAACACAAACATTTCTCTTTGATCAACAAAACCTGAACCTGTAATAAGTATTAATCATTTCTACAAGTATTAGATAGTTTTGTATTAAAACAGTAGCTTTATGGTTGCTCTTGCTGCATTCTGACTGTGTTAATGACAAAGTTTTCATTTCTTGTTTCTTTGTACAGCAACAGAGACATGTTTGCACAAGTAAGTATGAACGCAGTGAAAATACTGAGGGTAACAAGGTCAGTGTTGATCAGTACAGTGCATGCAGAAGCTCTGAAAAAGAACTTAAACCTCTCACAGTCTCATTCATTAAATTCCTGTTCTATGTTCTGTTTCAGGGAGTCAGAACAGTTCTGTGTGACACGCAACTGATTCAACACATGCTGTGATCCTGGAGCTGTTAAGCAATAAGCAGCAATTAAAAAACATTTGAAATCTTTAGATAAAACACTTTACTCAACTGCTTCATTATCTCATGTATCTGTGATATTTTACTTATCTGTTTATGCTTTATAACCTATTATAATCACAACCAACGGATCAGCTCAGGTTTACTGCATCCTCCTATGATCACTTACAGTTCAGTTGGTGGAAGATCCTTTATGAGCTGATAATTGTTTATTAAGGAAAATATATGCTTTGTGGCTTAATTTAGCCTGTGCTCTGTTACTGTGCTGTAAATGGTCATTAAGACCACACTGTATTCATCCTTGCACTTCTATTTTATAAATGTGTGCTAAAGTATTTATTTTATGGCAGTAGTATTTTTACTTTTATTTTTATTGTGTTCTGTTGTTTGTAATACTATTGTTCCTATAAAATGATTAAAAACTATTTAAAGTATCACAGCTATTATTGTGGAGTGTAAAAATGCCCTGTGTTCATACTCAGTAGCAGTAGAGCCCTCATCTCTTCAAGGGGTGATATAAAGAGGGCAGCAAGTCTGACGAGTTCAGTACGGCACAATTGTCCTTACATCTCAGGTGGAATATTTGACGTATAAAGTTCTATGCAATACTCGAATATATTTTATTTAATGAGTGCAGCCCTCTACAGAAACACACTTCTGCACATTTATGGCGCTTTTTCACTGCATGGAACCTACACGACTCGGCACGGCTCTTTTGCTTTTCCACTGGCCAAATCTGGTCTCTGGAGCCGGGTTGTTTTTCAGTCCCAGCGAGCTCGGGGTTCCAACCGTGCCGAGTAGGTAGTAAATGGTGATGTGTAAACTCTGCAGAGCGCTGATTGGACAGAGCCATGTCAATCACCAAAAAATGCAGAGCTCATTCAAATCCAGCACAAACCATCGCTTGTAAAATCTCCAAAGTTACAGCAGCTTTCACATTTATTTTTATCGGACTCACAGAGGCAGTTTGTAACTTTTACCCTATGAGGTGTTTCCAGTGAAAGCCGAACATGCAACAAGTAAAACTGATCTGTGACAACTGGGGCGCAGAGCTGTTTAGTTCAAAAACTACAACACGTGAATACATGGTGTAAACAGTGCCGACCTACTGCCGCCTTTGTGGTTTTGAAAGACAGCGATTCTTATTAGAGACAGGGTTTTGCTCCATTTCGCTCGGGGTGGGGGGCTAGCCAGTGGTAAAGCGACAAGCTTTAAGTGAGCCGAGTCGAGTCATGTAGAGACGGACCAATGCGGTGGAAAAGTGACATTACACACTTATTGTAGTATTATATTTTATTTGCTGAAATTAATCTCTAATACAACACATACATTCCTTAATGTGTTAGACAAAGTAGTTGAAAAAATATGGTCTACAAATATATATTAATAATCTTTTGTTAATTATTGTGCTCAATCTTTCAAAATTTTCAAAACAGAATCCATGATCCATTTACAGAAACCCATTAAAAACCAAAGAGTCGTCAGAGGAAGGATAAATGATGGGCTCTGAGGGTGGCCCAAGTTTATAATTAAACAACGAGTAAAGCTTATAGCAATGTATATATAGCATATTTCCTTTGATGTATGTAAAATAGGCCACAGGTGTATATCTGTCACACAGTTCCAGGGTCCTGGAGTTGTGGGTTTAGGCCCTGCCTCAGGTCACTGTCTGTGAGGTGTTTTGTTCACAATTACAGCTGTGTACATCTGGAATCAAAACAGACAACAAAATAAGAGCTGAAGGCTGAAAAACGTTTAAAAAGAATAAATTAAGGTGCATTTTGACTCACCTCTTTATTTGTGAAGCACAGAGCTGTAGATCACTGCATCATCCGCGGCTGCTGGAGAGAGCTGGAAAATGGACCGCTTTAGAATTAAAGAATAATCTCATCTCTTTCAATAACTAAACTGAAGGCTAAGGCTAAGGAACCGCTATCAAACCTAGACATTTCTCAAACACTTACTGACTTCAAATAAATAATGACATCTCTAGATAATGTGGTCAAAACAGAGATGTGTCTCATTGTTACAGCTGTATGTAAGAGTTCACTTACAGTTGTGTTATTGGTAGCTGTCTCTAAATTGCTGTAGATCAAATCCATTTCCTGAGCCGCTGCAGACGAAGGCTATGGACACACACATGATTTTACTAACTCAAAACTCTATAAACATAAACATATAAACATAAATACAATCACATCAGTGACCCCTGACTCAGGGTCTTAATGATTCAGTGATCAAATACAGTTTAAATGGATGTGAAAAATAAGACTTACATTCTTTTTCTGCGTCACAGTACTGTATATCACTGAGTCTTCTGCTTCAGCTGTGGGGGTCTATTTCACACACACACACACATACACACACACACAAACCAGTGACAAAATCTGAAGCCAAATACACATTACTAACTACTGGACTAGGTGTTAAAACACCAAACCTCAGAAAACATGAAGTCACCCATCCGTCACAGCACTTACTGTGTGAACCGCAGAGTTACTGCTGCTCTCTCTGGTCTCTGTTTGATTTGCTTCTGTTAGAGAGAGATGGAGTGAGTGGAGCACATTACACATTATTAGTCACCATTTAAAGACTTAGACGTAAACAGAATTGTATAAATACTAAGGCATGTTTAAGTTTATCAACATTAGCATCAAACCTCATCACTAAAATAAAAAAGCAAAGCATAAAAAACCTGTCATGGCTGATTGACAACATCTGAGGTAAACAGTGTAGTTTTGATGGACAAGGCTGTAAAAGAGTGACTTACTGAACAGTTTTTTCAACTTGAAGGTTATAATGCAGAGGAGGAGCAGCAGTCCGAGGCCTACAGCCAGTAAAATAAAGATAAGCTTGGATTTTCCATTGCTGCAGTGAATGAAGACACATGACCTGTGTAAGTTATTCATTAAACAAAAGTGAGAACCATCCTGAAGCCTATAATATGAAAACACAATAATGTATTTTTAACTAAAGCGTTTCCAAGCACTCGCTGCCATACACACAGTTTAATCAGTCTCTGACATACAGAATCAGTAAACTCTTCACTATATTCACAATTACTTGTTTGGCCCAATCAATCTCCTTGTCATTGGTGTGGTAAACCTGTCCAGGAGTTGTTTCTGCAGAGGAGGCTGATTTTACTGCAGAGAAAGCTGTTGTTCTGCAAGAAGCAAAAAGAAAAAGTGGTAACTGTGTTTAAAGACAAAAATCTAATGTTTTATCTGTTGACAAAAAAGACTTAATAGACTGTCCAAAAAATATCCAGACACCAGTAAAAATCTAAGAATACGCAAAGCCAGCGGTGTCAAACATACGGTCCGGAACTAATTCCGCAAGTGCACGTGAGCGGGAACACTCTCCTTTCTGATTGTTCGGCCCAAATACATTCCCGCGAGTCGAATTCAGAACTGGAGCGCGAGGGGGTGTGATTTGGATTGCTAACCGCCCTGTATTTAACCTGATAAAACTGTTAAGATGAAGCATTTTGCATTCTTGTGGTGCTTTATCTCACACTCACTTGGACCTTGTACATTCACAGATGTTATTTTGGAGATTGGGCAGCTGTTTTTAAGCAAAAAAGCAAAGAGTAAAAGCCTGCTACAGTGAGGTGTGAATGTGTATTGGTTTGTCAAGACGTCCACAAAGTAGAACTCCACTACTTATGATTATGTTACCTTACTTATATGTTGTCGTTAAATTTGCATTTCTGGCCAAGGGTGAGGAACCTAGAAAGACAAAAAAACACTGTCTAAAAATTTATTTAAATTTGATCTATTCCAGTGTGATTTGTAATTATAACTGTGGCCTCACTGATGCTGGTTTTCTCAGTTGAGGAAGTTGCAGTCACAGTTGCTGTTGCTGTTAAAAAGGAGAAATAAACTTGTGTTAGTGGCACAGTTACAGCAGGACGGTCAGCAGATATGGGCAGTGTTTCTGATAGATGTGATCTTACTTGTAGGTCTTTCAGTGACAGTGAGGTGAACAGTAACTCCCACTTCTCCTGCACTGAACCAGTACCAGCCAGCATCACTCTTCTTCAGTCCACTCATCTCCACACTGACCGCTCCTCTCCCATCATCACTGATCTGCACTGCTGAATTCTGGGATGTTAAGCAGCTCCAGTCTCTAAATCTGCACCACTGCTTCTGTTTATTCTTATAATCAGTTCTGTAGAGACACTGGACACTGACACTGCCCCCTTCCTGACCACTCACTCTGCTGTTTATCACAGACACAGCAGGATCTGAATAAAGAGGCAGAGAATGAGTGCTGTAAACACGTCCTCCATCAAACAAGCTTTAAGTTACAGTGAACAGGTTCTACTTCACACAGAGAGACTTCTTACCTGCACTGACCGTCAGGTACAAATAATCACCATCATCTGGACCATCTTTGATTTCCACAGCGCACCAATAATATCCAGAGTCAGAGTCTTGGAGACGGTTGAGTTCCACAGTAAACATATTCTGGGTCGGATAATCAGTGACTGATGTTCTTCCACTTGTGTTTGTACGGGCTACTATTCCACAGGAGCGCCAGTAATACCCCTTACACCAGTATTTAGGGTTTGATTTGTATTGTTCATCATAAAAACATGGCATGGTGAGAGATCCTCCACTTTTTACAGCTACATTCTTCAGTGTCTTCATACTCTCAGACTCTGCAGGTAAACAAAACAGTACATTATTAATTCATTTTCTGACTTCTGTGGGCCTCCTGCCTGGATTCACTGGGTACAAAGCAAGACTACACATGAGACAGGGTGCAAGTCCAACACAGAGCATTTCACACACCCCACATTCACACCCATGGTCAGTTCTGCACAGTCAATCCACCTTTAAATATATGTGTGTGGACTCTGGGAGAAATCCTGAGCACATGGAGGAAACCCAGGCAGACACAGTGAGAACAAACTAAACTCCTCACAGACAGTGAGCGAAGGTGAGCACTGAACCCACAACTTCAGAACCCTGGAGCTGTGTTGCCGTGACAATAACTGTTGCGTTACCGTGCCCACAAAATAATAAATGAAATAAAAATACATTGTTGAAACTGATTGGATTTATATTTGTTCGAGAATCATGACATATTCATCCCCAGATTTAAATTAGTATTTTTTTAAGCAAAATTAAGAGTACTTTTATTGATAAATGAGATCAAGCAGAGGCGAACATTGTTTATACCACTTTTAATTGAGATAACATCTGTACTGCTGAGGTATTTTACACAATCTTTCATGGCTGTATTGTTTTAATAACTCAGTAAGGTTTTGTTTCTACCAGACAAACAAGGCTCCACCACCACCTCAGGTATTATTAGGGATTAATCATTCACAGCTCTGAAGCCACACTCACTTGTAATTATAGAACTACTAAGTATAGTTTTATGTTACATAGATAGATAAAATAAACACAGAGAGCGTGTATAAAAAGCATGAATGTCATGAATATCACCAAGCTCAATGGCAGTAGTATAAGAGGGGTATAAATCCTCAAAGCTTTGGGCTGTGGAGCACTGACGTGGTGTTTTCTGAAGACACACAGCTCCATTTAGTACATTCTGTGCTAAGCTGTGTTCTCCCCGTGTCCGCGTGGGTTTCCTCCGGGTGCTCCAGATTCCTCCCACAGTCCAAAAACACACGTTGCAGGTGGATTGGCGACTCGAAAGTGTCCGTAGGTGTGAATGTGTGTGTGTGTCTGTGTTGCCCTGTGAAGGACTGGCGTCCCCTCCAGGGTGTATTCCCGCCTTGCGCCCGATGATTCCAGGTAGGCTCTGGACCCCCCGCGACCCTAAATTGGATAAGCGGTTACAGATAATGGATGGATGGATGGATGTGCTAAGCTGGAGTGGCTACTGTGATCCAGAACCAATAAACCCAACATCTCCCTAGTGCTCTTGTGACTGAATGCTCCAGCCTCTAGTCTAGCCTTTCTGGAAATGCAGGAGCTGTTATTGGAGCAAAGCTGGTCAAACTTCCCCTCAATACTGTTTTCAAACTTCCCCTCAATACTGTTTTCAAACTTCCCCTCAATACTGTTTTGAAATGTAACATGAATTATTAGACAAGAAAATGTAAGTTAAAAACAAAATAAAAAAAAAAACTTTTTCAAGTAAAACAGACAAATTTCACACTTAACATCAAGTAGGTGTCTTAAGAAAGATGTCTTTAAAGCAGTGAGAGAGTGAAGAGCACAGGAATGATGCAGCACTGATCTTACCTGAGACGCAGAGGAAGACCAGAGAGAGAATAAAAAAACTAATGAGGGAGCAAATGTGCATCCTTCCGTAAGAGGCTTCAGAGACAAATACTCTTCCTGCCTCTGAGTGAAGCAGCTCCAGCTCAGTGTGCTTCCTGTCTTTTTGGTTTTTAACTTATTTTCTACAAAGTGCTTAAACAACTGTATGCTATGTATAGATTTTCCAGAGAGAAAATGTCCTCTGGCGTATGATTCTTTTATTGAGCAAATTACTACGGACTATGAATACTTTTTTTTTTTTACACTTTTTATTTATTTATTTTTATATATATATTTACAACATCAAGTGACAGTGAACTGTCCTCTTCTCTCCAGTGCAGCACCGACAGACTCTGGATGATTTAAAGGGAGGTATGAACGAATCTTATATAAAGGGGTTTTAAGGGAGTAATCGTATAAAAGGCGCCTGAGATCGTTTGTACATTTGTGTTGTTAGCGGCTATTGCCCCCTTCTGGTGGATCTGAATTACTACAACTATCATGTTGTGCAGCAAAATTTCAACTGATAACAGAAGTTCACAGTGAGTCCGATAACCACCACGTGCCATGATTCTGAGCTGCTGCACACCTACAATTATTTACTGTATATTTTGATTAAAAAAGACCAGTTCAGAGAATGTGTAGAGGAAAGGAACAGCCCACTGCACATTCTGAGGAAGTCCATGTCTCTTGTGCTCTATAGACTGGCTATATTAGACGCTAGAGGTCACTATTAAACCACAGTTTGAGACAGTCGTGTGTGTGTGTGTGTGTGTGTGTGTGTGTGTGTGTGTAAGGGTAAAGACTACACAGTGCATTGAAGATTTATATCCATACTAATTGACACGCTAGTCTTTATATCTACTACAAAAGGCATTCTGCTCTGTTACATTCCTTTTTCTACCACCTATTGGTTGCTCTGTAATGGCTCAAGAGACTTAATAGTGAACCTACAGTTCTTTGAGAGACCAAACAATAAATAAATAAATAAAATAAAATATGAAAGAAGACATGGGGGAGATAAAGGAGAGAGTAGGGTTTTGTTCTTTTGGCAAATCTGAGGACAGTTTGTGACTTCTCTTAGATCTTCATTAAAATGAAGAGGAGACACCACAGGAGACACACTGGAGCAGCTGGACATTTAAGTGTCTTTTCTGACTTTCCATCTGATTTCATTGTTGTCTAGGACTTTGTCTACAATCTGAATTTGGCTGAACCTGGAAGTATAGATTTGGCCTTTGACTGTAATGTGCCTGAAGGACTGGCGCCCCCTCCAGGGTGTGTTCCTGCTTTGCGACCAGTGATTCCTGATAGGCTACAGACCCTCCGCGACCCTGAACTGGAAAAGTGGTTACAGACAATGAATGAATGTAATGTGCCTCAGAATTCTTAACCTTTTTCACTAGTGATGTCCCCATGTCTCTGCTGCACTAAGAGTCAATAAAGAAACTGAATTAACAGGAAGAACTCTGAAGTGGAGCGGCTTCACTCAGAGGCAGGAAGAGTATTTGTTGCTGGACACTCTTACAGAAAGACACACTTCTACTCCCTCATGCGTTCTTTAATTCTCTCTGTGTTCTTCCTCTGTATCTCAGGTAAGATCAATGCTGCATCATTCCTGTGCTCTGTACACATTCACCTCTTTAAACATTATTTTATTAACTCATCAATTTCAGGGGATTTTTAATACAAAGTTAAAATTATTAACAACTAGATTTAACTCAGACAATGATACTAATTCTTCTTTTTTTTCTTCATTTATTTTTGTTCATCAGTTTTTATTACACAAAAAACACATTGTATATTTACTTGAGAATTTTTCAGAATTGAGCTTTAAACAAAATTCTTCTTTTTTTTGCTTCTTCTCTGTAGAGTCTGAGAGTGTGAAGACACTGAGGAATGTAGCTGTAAAAAGTGGAGGATCTCTCACCATTCCATGTTTTTATGATGAACAATACAAATCAAACCCTAAATACTGGTGTAAGGGGTATTACTGGAGCTCCTGTGGAATAGTAGCCCGTACAAACACAAGTGGAAGAACATCAGTCACTGATTATCCGACCCAGAATATGTTTACTGTGGAACTCAACAGTCTCCAAGACTCTGACTCTGGATATTATTGGTGCGCTGTGGAAATTGGAGATAAATGGACCGTAGATGACAGTGATTATTTGTACCTGACGGTCAGTGCAGGTAAGAAGTCTCTCTGTGTGAAGTAGAGCATGTTCACTGTAACTTAAAGCTTGTTTGATGGAGGACGTGTTTACAGCACTCATTCTCTGCCTCTTTATTCAGAGCCTGCTGTGTCTGTGATAAACAGCAGAGTGAGTGGTCAGGAAGGGGGCAGTGTCAGTGTCCAGTGTCTCTACAGAACTGATTATAAGAATAAACAGAAGCAGTGGTGCAGATTTAGAGACTGGAGCTGCTTAACATCCCAGAATTCAGCAGTGCAGATCAGTGATGATGGGAGAGGAGCGGTCAGTGTGGAGATGAGTGGACTGAAGAAGAGTGATGCTGGCTGGTACTGGTTCAGTGCAGGAGAAGTGGGAGTTACTGTGCAGCTGTTTGTCACAAATACAAGTAAGGACTTAATTATTGTCTGTGTTTTGAGAAAGTTAATGACTGACTATCCTTGTTATTTGTTGCTTAGTGCTGGCATGTGATCCCTAGCATACTTCTGCTCTCTGTTTACTTTACAATCTCTGCAGCAAAAGACAACAATATTAAGGACAATGAAATTCAGGAATCACATTAGTAAGTAAAATTACATCTTATTGTCACATACCTTAGAGTCCTTGTTTAAAATATTCAGATTCTGTGGTGTGTTGGTTTTTAATGTATTAATGATGGATGTGTGTATCTTAGATAGCATATTCTATGAACAGAGATTAAAAATTCACATTCATCTGTCCCACTGCAGTAATGGCACTATACTAGCTCTCTCAATCATCTCCGGGCTGTTTCTACTGCTGACAGTGGTTGGTGTGGTCATCTGGAAGTGTGGACAAAAAGGCAGTAAGTTTTTAGGTTTATTCATTCATTCATGATCTGTAACTCTTATCCAATTCAGGGTCGCGGTGGGTCCAGAGCCTACCTGGAATCATTGGGCACAAGGCAGGGAACACACCTTGGAGGGGGCGCCAGTCCTTCACAGGGCAACTCACACACACACACTTTGGAGTCACCAATCCACCTACCAACGTGTGTTTTTGGACTGTGGGAGGAAACCGGAGCACCCGGAGGAAACCCACGTGGACACAGGGAGAACACACCAACTCCTCACAGACAGTCACCCTGAGCGGGAATCGAACCCACAACCTCCAGGTCCCTGGAGCTGTGTGACTGCGACACTTCCTGCTGCACCACCGTGCCGCCCTATTTAGGTTTATTTAGTTAGTATTTAGTTTTTTTAAAAAAAACATGAGGATATTTTGAAAAAACTGAGCATAGCCCTTTTTAGAAAACAACTTTGGTGTTTTCAAGGGCTGCATCAATGTAACTATGATTAGAATGATTGCAGTTGTGATGCATGGTCAGTGTAATACATTCTCTAAGTGTTCAGCTAGTCTTGGCTGGATTTCTGTGGGTTTTGTGCCATTTATGACCAAACTGTGACTCTCTTGAGTGTGAAACTCAAGTAACAGCACCGTGCCTGCGCAACACCCACTGACAGGTTTTGAGAAGCACATAACAAACAATATCTGTGGAATGGTGACTAAGATACTTCAGTTAAGTGTTTTTGAACCATTTTGTTTCATTTACTTTTTTTTTGTGGCATATAACATTTTCATACGCCAATGTTTCTATAAATACATTTTTCATAAGTCAGAAAAGGGTCAAAACTAGAGCAGTGTAAATCTAGAGTCCTTTGGGAGTTTTGGAGATAAAGTGTTTAAAAATAAATAAATTCTAAAAATGTTCTACTTTTTTTTTTTGAACATCGCAGGGGTTTCTAATGAATTAAGATTAATTGCTCATGTATTTCAAGGTACTTGTGATGTAAGTGTTGGCAACTGGACGTTTATGTCATATGCCCCCCCTCTTTCTCTCATTAGAAACAAAAGGAGGAAGTCACATTAGCCATTTGGTAAGTGTTTCATCAGTGAGCCACTGAGATGCTTACATGTTACTTTAGCATGATTAAGATTACATAAGCAACATTTACCCACTTAAAAATCCCATAATATTTTCCATTTTCATGTGATCAAAGTCTGACGTGACGTATGCCAAGATGTTCTTCAGCACAGAGGGCTCCAACCAGAGGGATCCAAACCAGGTTTGGCTTTTTGAGTTTTTGAAAAACAGAAAAACACAGAAAATCCCAGTCATGATAACTCACTCATACAGACTCAGAGGTGTGTCTTGAAGATGTCTGAAAGGCTTTAGGCTGCACTGAAGAGATACCTAAGAGATTTAGGCTGCACTGAACAAACCTAGCCTAACAGGTGTAAAAAAAAAAAACAAGCAGTGTATTTATAGCCACTGCATGCTGTACACTGTCAGAAAAAGACACGTTAGGGGTAAATTATTTCCACTAATGATACACACAGTGTAAATGTACCTTTAACGGTATAATGTTAAGTCCAGTTGTGTTTGATTTGTGTGAATATTTGTAATCTTTCATTACAGAACTGTGTACAATAACACATAATTATAGTCTTGGAGATTAAATGAAATGTATAAAATTAACACAACTTAAAAATCTGCTTTTTTGCACTGACATTATACTGAATATAATTGCTCTTGAATTGAACTCATGAATTTTCAAGAACACATTTTCACTGTTATTATTCAAGGTTAATACATTCAGATAAAAAAATTCAAGCTAAAAAAAAATCAAACAATATATTTCGAAGTTGCTTAAATTCGGTAGACGAAATTCAGATGCCAAAATACAAGTTACAAAAAAATCAGATACACATCTGGAATACCAAGGATGAGCAATCGATTCATTTGCATTCTGTCATCGAAATACGAACACAACTTCCATACCCTGGAAAATCTACACGTTTAGCTTCCTTCCGCGGATATTATCTCTTTATTTTCAAAGTGTCTGAAAAATCTGAAAGGCTCAATAAAGACACAATATAACAGACTATTGAAATCCTGAAGATGAAGAAATTTTACTGTGGAATGTTTTTGTAATGGCCCTGTATGATATGACAGAATATGCGGAAACATGAACTGTGGGTATACAGTCATGTGAAAATTACAACACTCCATGAACTAGTTCAATGGACTAGTTTGTGAATGAAACACTTCTCTAAGTTCTGTGTAAGTTCTAGAAAAACAAAATCCCGGACGTTTGTGAAATTCCGCCTGGACATATTTTCTAAAAAAGAGGAAATGTCCGGGTAAAAGAGGACGTCTGGTCACCCTAGCATTGTTACAACAAATAAATAATCTACCAAACAAATTTCTATATACATATTTATAATAATATTAGAAATAACCAGACATTGTTAATATACACACCGACATTCAGTGTTTAAACAAACACAACTTTATGAATTAAACTCTGTACTTTGGGATATTATATTTTATTATATTATATATTTTATATTATATTATATTATTATATTTGTACTACACCTTCTGTAATATCAGTTTCAGATTATTGATAATCTGATAATTAAGGACGTATACTCCACAGTTCATGTTTCCACATTCTGTCACATCACATGCTCTTTTCACGGGGCCATTACAGAAAAATTAGGTAAACGTGTAGTTTTTCCACGGTGTGGAAGTTGTGTTCGTATTTCGCCATCTAGCGGCGACAGAATGGGGAAAGAAAATCCTAATGAATCAATTGCTCATCCTTTGTATCCCAGATGTTTACTCTGATGTTTTGTAACTCGTGTTTTGGCATCTGAATTTCATCTACCAAATTTGAGCAACTTCAGAATATATTGTTAGAATTTTTTTGAGCTTGAATTTTTTTTTATCTGAATTTATTAACCTTGAATAATAACAGTGAAAATTAATAATAAAAATAATAACTTGAAAATTCACAAGTTCTATTCAAGAGCAATTATTATATTCAGACGCACAATTTCAAAGCAAAATATTCAGAGGTGTTAATCTGAAGACTTAAATTCAAAAGCAACAACATTCACATTCATAATTTCAAAAAAATTCAGTGCTACAAATTCAAAGGTGGTAATATTTCAAAGTCTGATGAGACAGATTTGCTTCCATATGTAGGTCCCTAAAGCATAACAAACTGTGGCAGACTATTATACCTCCTCCACCTAATGTCACAGCTGGAACTCACCACCATAGACCTTCGAAATGCTATGATGATCTTTTGTCAACCTCTTTCACAGATAATGAGATCCAGGACTAAGTATATTTCCCTATGTGGATAATGAATGGCATTTTTTAAAATGTACTCCATTGTTAAATATAAAGCAATAAATAAATAAATAAAAAAAGTATGATTTGGTACTAAACACACAAATACAGTGTAATCAAATTACGTACCTTGATTAATTAAGATAATGTAAGATCATGTGTAAGCTGTTACCAAAACAAACTAAACTCTCGCAAAAGATGCGCGCAACTTATTAAAATTCAAAAGCGATGGGCTAAAATGTGGGTCAGTGTGCTATCAGCAGCTCCCAGCCTTATCGGCTTCTGAGAATGTTATTGCCTACAGCTCAGTCATAATCTCTGTTCTTCCAGCAGTCCCTGTTGTGTCTTGTACTAAACAATCACAATCAGGCAACAAAAACTGATAAGTATTATATTTCTCTTCTGAACTGAACAACAAACTGGACCCATGTGAAAATAACGTTCATCATGAAATAATGATACTGTTATTAAAAGGTGATTCAGTTGGTGGGTGACAGCGTGCATTTAGTTTCAGAGTTAGTCCAATTTGCTCTTTGTAATTGTAGGCTTTTTTTTCAGCTTTCTCAGGTCGAGCATGACGATAAGGTCACCTACAGCTCATTGAATGAAGTCCAGTGAGCTGTGTGTGTGAGAACACTTACCTTGACCAAAATCACAGTGTTCCGTATGGATACACAGAGAAGAAAATGGTGAGCCTTTGCCACTTGAATCTCAGTGGAGCACTAGAACAAATTAGCATTACTTTAGAAGTGTTTCTTTCCTCGTGGAATAAAGGAACACAAGGTTGTATTTATACCTTAAAATTAAAGCTTCAGAATCATAGTAATATTTCACTGTCTTGTAATAGGGAAAAACGAGCCTCTGTCATTGCTACTCCAGGCTCACCACTGCAGAAATTGCACTATGTACCTTTTGGATGAGGGTAGGAAACCAAGCCCCACTCCTCTTTCAGGACAGTGCTGTAAAAGGGAATTACATTCTGAAACTGTAGGAGGAGTCCAAGGGGAAAAATGTAATCCATAATTATTTTGAATTTCTCTTTTTCACACGGCTACTAATGCCCAGAACAAGCAACTCATGTCTGTAAATGAATATGAAAGTTGATGTGTGATGTTTTTAAAATAGTTTAACGTCTGCAGTATGCTCAACTATTGTTAAACTGTATGCGTATGTTGGTCATATTTATTTGTGTGTCAGGAAGGAAGTTTTTTCTTGGCCTCAGCTTTTTTTTTTTTTTTTTACAAACCTGTCAGCATGTGTGCCTGATAAAACTAACCACACTGGGCTTTAGCTACATTAAAATAGAGATGGGAAAAATGTTGTCAAACACCTCTTCTCCTTTTTTCAAATAGTTACAGAGATATGTCTACAGCCCAGGAGGAATTTACTGATGTCTTAAATCAAACTGAGCGGTTTGACATTTCTCCAGAAACATCACAGACCACAGTAAAACTTCTATATTGTGTTTAGATGGTGCTTCCGTGACAGCTGCTTTTACTGAAACTAGAGAACAAGTAGCTTATATATTTAAATACTTTTGGGTCCTTTCACCATAACAAACTCATAACTTTACACTTCTGCTATTTTAACACTGCTGTGATTACTTTCAAACTAAAACTAAACTGAATCACATGCAGAATTTTAGTGTTTATGTCATTATTAGCAATTATGCTAACTGCTACTTCAGGAAAAAAGCTGATTTGAATTTAATTTATGCTCTAAAACTTACTGGGCTAAATCACATTTTCTAAGCACAAAGAAGTGGAAGGCTGCCAGCTCAAGTTACCTGTAATGCTAGTTGACCCCTATTAGATTCCTTTACTATATAAAAACAGCACTTAATATGAATGGGAATTATATCACAGAACTTGCTCTGACTCATTAAATGCTACAGTTCCATTAACTCTACAGCTGCATTCATTAGCACAAGGAATTGTATATTTTAATTAATCCACGGTCTTATTGTCCTTTAAAAATGTAAGTAAAATTCAAGGTTAGTTTGAAATGTAAAGTTTAAACACTTCATTTGAGGCCTGCCTAACTTTTATTCCTGTTGTTTTGTGTTTTTTTTTTTTGTTGTTTTTTTTTTGTCCCTCAGACCACCGCAATCACTGCACTTTGGACCTTCAGGGAAAAAAAAGGTTCGCCAATATTCCATGTGCTCCACAGACCTGATTTCATACAAAAAGTTAATAAACCCTATGGTTTGATTCATTTGTCCTGAGACAAGCTCATAGAGAATATTAAAGTAAAACTGTTAGATATGAACATTCATTGGACAATGAAGTGTAGTTTATATTTCTTGGGCTTTTTAGATCTTAAATCTAGTTCAAAAGCCACTTCTCCTGAGACCACTGTGTGGTTTTATTTGTTTTGGGTCACACTTAAGTTTTTTGTTGCCATGTGGAGATCTGTGCTTATTTCTTATATCTCACTAGCTTATATTCTCATTACAGCTGTTGTATAATCATAAACAGAATTTCGATTTAATTGTACTGAAGCTGTTTTGGGTTTCATTTGTGAAGGTAACTGTGTGAATCTTAAGATGCTGATTTGTTTGAAAAACAAAACAAAACAAAATGAAAGCTGATTTAAAGAAAATTCACATGGTTTGTCAAAGGAGAGAGAAAATGTAACTAATTCATCACAAATAAAGTATTCAAGAGTGAATTCAAAATAATAATAATAATAATTTTAAAAGGGTGGCACAGTGGCGCAGCAGGTAGTGTCGCAGTCACGCAGCTCCGGGGACCTGTAGGTTGTGGGTTCGATTCCTGCCCTGGGTGACTGTCTGTGAGGAGTGTGGTGTGTTTTCCCTGTGTCTGCGTGGGTTTCCTCTGGGTGCTCTGGTTTCCTCCCACAGTCTAAAAACACACATTGGTAGGTGGATTGGTGACCCAAAAGTGTGTGTGTGTTGCCCTGTGAAGGACTGGTGCCCCCTCCAGGGTGTATTCCCGCCTTGCGTCCAATGATTCCAGGTAGGCTCTGGACCCACCGTGACCCTGAACCGGATAAGTGCTTACAGATAATGAATGAATGAATAAATAATTTTAAAAACTACTTCCATTTGAAAGGGTGTATTGAGATGACATGGTTTTGCTTTGCTCCTGTATCTTTTGTTTTGTTCGTTCAATTTTCATTACTTCTTTTCTTTTTTTTTCTTCATTGAACTCTTTTTCTGAATGACTAAGTTGCAGGAAAGTGGCATTTACAACTATAAAAGTGAGCAAAAATGAGCCCAAACACAAAACAGCAGGAATTGACCTCAATATGGCAACACGTTTCCACATCACAGAGGAAGGCCACAAACTCAGTTTAATTATTCCATATGTAACCCTGAAGCAAAACTAGACTGCCTGCAAGCTATGGTAACTGAACACAGCGAGAAGATAATAAGGAAAGTAATTGAAATGTTCTACTGGTAATCTTCAGCTGGTAGTTTTTCAGGAATATTTCCTGGAATGTTGTTTTGCTGCTGCACAACCCGGCAGAGCTCATGTCGGTGTGAGAAGCACAAACCCCTGCAGGTTCCAGCATTTGCTCACTTAGAATTCAAGCTCAGCTCCTGCCACTTGTGTAGGAAGCACTGGAGCATGTACTCCGATAAACAAGGAATGTGATTAGCAAATTCTTTGAACAGGATGCATCGCATCCCCCTCTAACTACCGCTGCAATTGTCTAGCAATCCATTGAAAAGACAGCACAGTGAATGATTTCTATTCTTTGGCTAGAGGAAGCAGACAGACATGAATCAGAGCCATTTTTTTTGGTTAGAATTGAATCCAGAGAATTCATATTTATTTCTCCATTCAACAATTGCTGCATTTTTCAGTCACCATATTCAGAAGCTGCAGTTTACACGTTGGAACATTGGACCATTCAAGCACAGCATTTACCAAAAAGAAAACCCAAACATCTCTCGGATTTCCGTTCATGATGCCCTTGCAAAACTTTTCAGTTTGAAAAAAACAATTTAAAGGAGTAACTCCAAAGTTGTCTGAGGCAATAGCCTTGCTGAATTATATTCATCATTTGCAGAGTACTGCGGGCTACAAATGTACCAAGTTTGCTGCCAAGTCAAGAAGCCTGATAGCTTTTAAAAGCAATCACCAGCATATGCGGCCGTGCCGCTGAGTTTTGCATCTATTAAGAAGTGGTCACAGTGGTGCCTCTGGGAAATCCTGCACTCTGTAATAAAGTATTTCATTATTTTTTAACAGGACCTCCATTCAGTGACACATGCTTATAGGATTAGAAATGTACAGCACCGTCTCTATTCTTGGTGGATTTATCTTACCTGTCAAGGTATTAGGAGGTATTCCGGTGCCAGATGTTTTGCCCATAACACTGGATTCTAATATCAATTTTTAATATCAAGAAAATAATCACTTAATTTTTTGATGACAGAATAAACCTTTGGTGTCCTAATAATAATCAAAGTATTTATCTTCTTAAAGCAGAAATAGAAATACAAAGTATCCTCAGAGTCCACTGATTGATCCCACTGTTTGACCTGTCAATTAGAAGGTATTCACTGGCTTGATGTTTGTACTAATACCGGATTCTAAATTATAAATTTATATATATATATATATATATATATATATATATATATATATATATATATATATATATATATATATATAAGCCGTTTATAGGCTTTCAAATAAAGCTTCATGTCCTTTTATCCTTTATCATATCAAAGTGTTTGTCTACTTAGAGGTGCTGCTGTTCTGTGGTCACTTTTAAGCCTTTGGGAAATCCTGGTTTCTGTAACACAGTGTGTCATTATTTCACCCCCTTCAACCCCACAGTGTAACACATGCTGGCAGTACTAGAAATATCCATTACTAACGGTGTCTATCAGAAACAGAGCCAATCAAGTGTAGTGTGGTCACATTTGGGCCGTGGGGAAAGTCAGCACTCTAATACTTTACTTTATTATTTTCACTCACAGCTCTGTTGCGTGTATCATTGCTCTGCCAGTTGCCTTACCTAAACATTCCCTGAATGTCACTGTGGCTGTCAGCAAATGAAGGTGTTTGCGCTCTTTGTGACACATTTATCTGACAGAAACATGACAAGCCTGGTTTTATTGTAGCTCAGGAAGCAAGAGCTGGAGCGCTGTTCCTTGGGTGGTTGCCGCAAATCCTTTGTTCCGCAAATAGTATGACAGTTTACACGAAGGTACATGTTAAATTGTCAATTAGGCATTTGCTTTGGTATTTAGAGCTGAGACCTGCATTCTTCATGCAAATAAATCTAATCCGAGTTCCTTTCTTCATCTCTGTCTCTCCAGTTACAGCAAACTGACGCAAAGAGGTTGCTGTTTTAGAATATAATATTGGTATATATCATTGCTCTTGATGTTTCCTACTGTGCGTCTTAAAAGAAAACAAGATCTAAAGCTGGATCCAAAGGCATTTTTTATTTGCATGAAACAGGAACGTTTATTAGACATTTGACAGAACTGAAATAAATACATACTATAAACTATAATACTGAGCAAAAGCTTAACAATGTCAGATGCCACCAGCCGAGATGAGTCTTTATATACCCTGAAGTGATTAATAGGCATTTTCTGTACAAACCTCGTGATTCTCTCTCTCTCTCTCTCCCACACACACACACACACACACACCTTGCAGCTCTAGAAAAAAAATAATAAAATCAACCTAAATGCTATCAGATGACTTACCCACCTCTATTCATTGGTAAAAACACTGGTAACTGATCTAGTGTCTAGAGCTGTATTTTCACAGTGTTGTTTGAATCAAGGTCAGAAGTATGAGATTAATCTGTGGCCATAACAAAAGCTGACTTAACATTTCTCCCACTTCTCACGTACCTTCCTCTGCCTTTCTCATAAGCAAGAGAATGCACACAAATTTTGTCTCTGTGTATAAAAGCTAAAAGAACAATTTTCAAAATATAAAGGAAGCACTGGAATGGGCAAATGAAGACAAACATCAAAGCTATTCACATTGGCTGGCAGAAGCGGAAAAAAAAAAGAATCTTGACACGGAGGTACACAGTCTGCAAAACGTCCTTCACTTTCTTCACCCCTGCTCTCAAAAAGTAGGTCAGTGTCTGACTGTGTGATTACAACAGCCTGCTCCCAAAGATTCCTCCCTACTTCCAAGAAATGAAGAAAGAAATAGGTAATATACAGTGCTCTGCCTGTCTGTTTTTTTCTGTAGGTTCATTAGACCTGTCCTTTTGAACATATTCAGTTGCCAGACATTCCAGATCAAAGCGCTTCCACTACTTGCTTATCTTGCGGCAAGATAATAAATGTCCTTCCAAAATGACTTTCACTTTCCTTTTTAATCTAGTAATAATCAAAGCAATTTTGCTGTCGGAATAAAAAACAGAAACAGGTAGAGTATCCTCAGGTTCCACCGAGAGATCCCACTGCTGAGCAAGTCGTACTTCAACTGCCATGTGCAGCAAATGAGCGTTTCCCTTAACTGGCCTTCCGGGCCACTTCTTTGCCAAAATCCCATACTAGACCTCCTCAGCAGTGGATCTCATAGGCGATCTGTGTGTCAAACAGCAGACTCTGGTTGATGAATAGTCCCTCTGGGTCTGGTGGAGGTCCTTCACCACCTTCTGCAGGAGCCCTGCGTGGGCCAAGACCTGCTAATCTACCTGGGGTGAGGATTCCTTGGCCTTGGAGAGATTCAGTGGCTTGCTGGCCTGGGACTGGCGGTGGGGGAAGCACAGGTTTGGCTCGATTCAGTACATACATCTCATGGCCACGTTCATCCCGATATTCCTCAAGCTGTGCAAAGGTGGTAGGTCCATCGGAATAGTCGTTGACATAGAGTATGGATTCCTCCTTGCTTGGCCCATAGCCGCCACCCTCCTCTTTCTGCCGCTGACGATGCCGACCATAGATCATGCAGAGCAGCAGAAGTGCGGTAAGAGCGAGGAGAGAGATGCCGACAGCGATGGCCGTCTGCGTGGCAGTGCCAAGAGCGTTGAAGTCCATGCTCTCCAGCTCGTAAAGAGGCTCCTGGCTGACATCCCCTGAGGATGGATGGTAGTTTGAGGAGGAAGAAGAAGAGGATGAAGATGAGGAGTGTAGACGAGGCCAGATGCCTGTGGATGAGGATGCAGACGACATGTTTACAGACAGGTGGAAGGTCACCCGGGCAACTCCACCTGGATTCCAAGCCTCGCATTCATAGCGTCCTGCGTGGGCCACAGTCACGTTGCTTAGAAACAGCATCCCACTACCTGTATCGGGATCAAAGTTGTCCCTGTCTCCGTTATCTTCCATCGCTCGAGCTGGACTCCTGCCTCCCACAGTACCACCGTTACCACTAGGTCTGGCTGTTACCAACCTTACACCAGCCCTGCCGTCCCCTTCCATCCCCACCTCCTGCACAAGACCTCGAGGAGACAGCTGGGCTTTGCCGTGGGATGCCTTCCTCCAGGTAACCTGAGGCTGGGGGTATCCAGAGGCCTGGCAGGATACTCGCAGGCTTTCTCCCAGCCGCACAGTCAGGTGACTTGGCTCCAGCTGCACGGCTGGAGGTATGCATACCAAGCTGTTGGCTGGAACCTCCACCAGGCTGAGATGGGAGAGGCGGGGGGGCTCTACACAAAGCAGCCTACGCTCAGCTGAGCTCAGGAGCCGCTGGCCCTCCTCGTTAATCCAGCCGCGAAGCCAGTGGAGGGCACAATCACAGCGCCAAGGGTTATCTGGCCAACAGAGAGAGGAATGGAGATAGAGAAGGGAGGGAATGAGAGGGAATAGAATGGCATGTGAGAGAGAGAAGGGCAGAAAGAGAGAGGGGGCATTCAGATCCATATTTAGCAAGGGATGCCACTAGTAGCAGGCATAAAAGAGCTTGAGAAGGAGAATAAGGACATGGAAGAGAACAACAGAGTGGAAGAGTCTCTCACCTCTAAATCCCCTCCACAGTGAATCACTCCCAAACTTCAAAGCAATTGTCCTGCTCGCTCTCTTTATGTGCTTTTCCTCTTTTTGATTCGGATTCCTTTTGATACTCTGCTAATCCGTCTTTCCCTCGTGCTGTTCATCCATCCCCTCTGTACTCTCCCTCCCTCTTTGCACTATTCCTTCGGGCTCTTCTCTGAGCTTTCTCTCCCTCCCTCCCTCCCTTCTGGCTCTTTCACCATCAATACATTCCAAACTACTGCAGTTTGCATTCAAATTCCTAAACCTTTCCGAAACCTTTCTTTGCTTCCAGTTTCATCACCCGAGTCAACTGTTTCTTCTTTTCATGACCTCTCTGAGCTACCTCTCCACTGCACTCTCCCTAACCCACTTTCCCCACAGATACAACTGTAGGAAGGTACCTGTGATGCGCAGCACCTGTAGGCTGATGAGAGGTCTCAGCGTAGCAGGACTGAGAGTCCTCAGGTTGTTCTTGCTGAGGTCTAGAAGAGCCAGAGAGGACAGGCCCACCAGAGCTTGCTCGTCCAGAGCCTCCATTGTGTTCTCCTGTAGGTGCAATTCCTGCAAGCGCTAGAGGCAAGACAGAGGATAGTTAATAATCACCATCACTTTCATCATCATTATAATGCTGACATTCCTCATGGTCCAGGTTTTTATAGCTATTATTTAACTGTGCACAATGGTGCAGTTTGCTGTGCCCTTTAGTGCAATTTGCTGAGCTAATTGGAAATATTATAAAAGCGCCAGGGTTTTTCTCACTGCAATTAGAACTCTCGCCTCGTAACATTTACAGAGGAAGGTATGGAACTTAATTTAACAAGGATTTCTGTTCTCACTTTTTAAAATGGTAGTCCACAGTGACTGTATGAGTCTGTGAATAACTGGGTGAATGTGTGAAACTGTCCCCAGTTGTGACTCCACACTCAGGGAAAGTATGAATGGATCTACATACAGTCATATGCAAACATTCGGGTAACCCTAATTAAATTAAGAAAATATGCCCAGACTAAGTTCTTCTTTAAACACAAAATTACTGATTGTTTGTGGAATTCAACATTAAATTAAAATTAAACTAAACCTTTACCAAACTAAAACACTTTTAGAGCTAGGCTTATGTCCTGTTCAACCAAAACATCCCAGATAGCAATGAAAGTTTGGCCCAAATGTGTCCCACATCTGCAGCTTTTGGCCCAGGAAGCTTGGTTCATGAGAGTTACACTCACTTAAGTGAGCTGTAAGTGCCAAACTTGGCACAGTTTAAGCCCAACTATTTCTGCTATCTGCAATGTATCTCCAAAATGGCTTCTTCACAGAAGAATGCTGAAACCTTCTTTACTTCTAGAGCATGTTAATGTAAAAAAAAAACTCAATTAATTCTGGAGCATTTTTATTGGTGCCTCTTTATGAAAGTTTCACAAAGTGATCATTTTTTTAGACGTAGACACAGTGCCCTATAATCTGCCCTAGGACATTCAAACTTTTACCGACATTGTACATGTTCCAAGCTGTATTTCAAGAACACACAAAACCCCTAAACTACCTGCAGTCCACGGAAGGTGTAGTCCTCCAGCCTGGTGATCTGGTTCCCCGCCAGGTAGAGGATTCGCAGGTGCTCCAGACCACGGAAGACATCAGCGGAGATCAGATGGAGGCGGTTTCCGTTCAGGGCTAGTTCCAGAAGCTGTCCCAAGCTCATGAAGGCCCCAGGCTCCAGGGTTGAAATGGTGTTGTTTTGCAGATAAAGGTAATGCAGGCAGCCCAGGCCAGACAAGTCATCCACTCTAATCTGACCAATGGTATTATCCTGCAAGAAGATTGTCTGGAAAAGAATGTGGAAGGTAATTATTCCCAGTGTTTTCAGTTAGGTCTCCTACGCTCTTCAAAAGTTACACAGTGCAGTTTCTTTAGTGCAGAGTCAAAAATAGCCATGACAGAGTCACTGTTCTCCCTGTTACAACGCAGTGAAGCATCACAATGAGTTTGAAACTGTAATTTTAAGGTAGAAATACAACCTAGTGCTCCTTTAAGCTCATGTGCCCTGTTTCCTTTCATGCTTTTCTAAGAGGATTATACAAGCTGTGAGCACACAACTGAACACCTGTGTCAGCCAGTGGGTGCACCTAAAATTAGCTAAATTCATTTATTATGAGAGGGGTCTACAAACAGATGAGACACAAGCTGTATTTACAAGTTTATTTACTTTAAACATCCCTCAGCTGTTCATGATTAGGGTGTGAAGGTGATAATAATAGCAGTTTCTGGATATTATTTGCACTTGCTTCAAGTTAGTAGCTGCTGCCTTGTTGCCTGTCCTGGATAATTATGATTGTACACTATGTGCAAAATTATCTAGACCACTCTGCTAATTAACAAACTCTTTAATGCTCTTTAAAGTGCAACTGTAACTGATGGTGACTTGTATAATCTCAATAACGCACAGACAATGCAATGCGACACACTACAGTAGCTGCACATGAGCTTAAGATAGCCTGATAGAGAAGAAGGGATGAGGAGAGGCAAAATATGATGGGGCATGACTAAATAATTGTTATAATCTTTAAAGGTAGGCTGTTACAACGTCTGACATAATATGACGTGATAATATGATGAATTGCTCTTAAAAGAACCATCTGTAATAATGACGGCGAGGGTTTAAAATGGCTAACGCAGCTCCAATTTCAAAACACTACAGTTGTCAGTCCCCCTTCCTCTCCCATCTACTTATGCTAGTGACAGGCAAAAAATTTAACAAGCACCCGCTTCATGAATTTCCATTCCCCCATTAATTGTTTCACTAGACAAAGCTGATGTTATCTTCTTATTGATTTTCCCTTCAACCTTAAATGCACTTTTAGGAGGTAGAAGTTTTCTTCTTATTCACATTTTGCACTTTATTATTTCCACCTTAAATTGAACAGCTACGAGCAGACCCTACGAGCAGACCCTATATGATCACTACACGCTGTAGTGTATCACCAACTTGTAGTGTATCAAGTTAGTGTATCACCAGAAAATGAGGCGAACCTCTCCTTCAGGATTTGAAAAAAAAGGACTCCACAGACTGAGCTGTGGGAACAACAGTCAGATAAACCTGTGATGGTTCTTCTTAAGGTTGAATTGTTAATAAACAATAGTCTACGAACACAGCTGCGGGAATATACTGAGAGGTGGCATGCACTGCAGTATTTCATACAGTCTAGTACTTGTTTAAACTTCCCCAAACACACCAGTACAAGCTAAGAGTTCTTTACTAACACCTTAAAAATGACGTAGTTGCTAAGGTGACACAAGTTGCAAGCTGGAGAATAAACAACTACATTTGCTTATTTTTGTTCCACCTTAAGTGCTGTAGCTGTTTATTTATATATCATTTTTGAATACATTGTGTTTATACCTCATTTTCCTAAATATGGCTGTTTATTCTTAAACAAAAAACATAAATAATAATAAATAAATAAATAGAGAGAATACTAGTGGAGATTCAGGTGTCAAAATTTTGCTTAGGACCCCAAGAAAATCTGGATCTCTTGTTTTGAGGCTAATATTGGCATTAATCACCATGAACCTTTGGGAAGGATGCAGAAGCTTTTTAGGTCCTGAAGAATTTAACGTTATCACTGTTATCAGTTCACCCACATGCTTAATTGGCTGAGGCACATTCTTATAATCTGCAATTGTGTTTCATACTCATCAATCCAGAGAGTTAATCTGTTCTGTGAATGGGCAGTGAGCAGGATCGGAGGCAATAAAGTTCTGCTCCAGAATGGAAGCTTCTTACTGTCTGTAGCACTGCTGTCACACAAGCAACTTAGCATTGTTCCCTTGACTCTGTTGACATACTCTGATCATTTTATGATTTAGCACAATAAATATATTATGAAGATTATTATTAAGATCTGAACCAATGGAAGAAAGTTTCTGTTGCTGGACCACTGTTGGAATGACAAACTGCATGTGTTAAAATGCTCATTTGGCCACAAGTCACAAAACAGATCTGGTTTGTTTGAGGCAAAGATTGGACTGGATGTTAGCCAAAAGTGGCTAAAAAATTTTTTATTCTGGTTCAGATTTTGTATTATGCCACATTCATGTGGGAAATGAGGGCCGTCCACTTAAATGTCACCATTCAATGTGACAAGTGGGTCATGACAGTGGAGAAGTTGGACCACACCTGGGCCAGTATAGTTCTGCTATCTGGATTTGATCTGAATTCAGGTTCTGATTTCACGCCTCCAACGGCCAATAAAACTGGTGCATGGTGCATTTGCTGTCAATCACCTGGGTCCTAAACTAACCTCTGCCACAGGGCTGATACTCATTAGAAGGAAAACATTTGCTCCCCAGCTCTTCTCAATCCCCATAGTGAAAGGAACATATAAAAGCTTTTTAAGAGTCATCTGTAAAGTGGTTATTTACCGAGCCGGGCTGAGGGAGCTACCTGGGTTCTGTTTGGTTCAGATGGAGGAATGTGCTAGAAGGTTGCACATCATGAAAGCACTTTTTTTTTGGGTTTCAGCAAGTGAAAGTGGATCAATGGGAAGCTTTAGGCGTGCTAATCTGCTCAGGGTCGACGCTTTCAGAGAAGTCCCCCTTGGAGGCCAGACGAGTCGAGTGCAGATGCTCATAAACAAATCAATTGGTAGCAGGAGAATCTGTTTATGTGAACAGTTCATGTGCTGGGCTTCCTGTGGGCCTATTTTACCGGTGGGTTAGCAATACTGTATACATTGCATAATGCTTTCCACCAATTAAAGGCTGATGCCCTATTGATGCACTTCCATGGAGATTATACGTGGGGTGGAGTTTCAGGGAGAGGCAAAGTATGACTCTTCGTAGTAAAGTAGCCAAATAATCTGAAGACATTATTTGCTGTGGGTCATTACATTTTGGCGGAAATAAGAGTCTTTTAAAGGACACGATATGGAGACTCATGCACTAAGTAACCTAGGACATGAACTGAATCAATTGCATAATGCATGACACCAATTAAATGTGTTTCCGCAACGATTAGATGCAGGAGGAGCTTGGGCGGCCCATTTATCTGGTGCAGGGTTACGTGGGTTAATTGAACAATTCACGAGAGGCAGTTTATGAATATTCAAAGGCTGCGGTGGTGTTGGCGATGCTAATGTATAGAGACAGGAAATTGAACTGTCACCACAGCAGAGGAAGTCCATTCTCCTCTGGGATTTGCTCGCTGTCCTTTCGAACTCTGAGGTGGAGCATCTCCGTGGAGCAGATGTTTATCTTTTATATTAAAATGAGATTGTTGCACTTTAATTAGGCTGTAGATATAAAACAAAGTTTGTGAATTTAAAGTGAGAGAGATACACACAGAGAGACAGACAGCTTGAGTCATGTTTACAATGGTGTTTGTCTTCTTTTAGCTCGGTAGTGTACAGTCTGATTTCAAGGAAGCTAAATGCATTCAAAGGAAAATTAATGAGGCACTATGGGAAATGTAGTCCTTAGACTAAATTCGTAGTGTTTGTTTTTATTTATTTGTTAATTAATTTATTCATATTTACCCAAGTTTCTTCCCAATTTAGCCGACTCCAATCCTGCCTATTAGTGAGGACATCCCAGGACACACAGAGTATCACAAACAAAGCAGGGAGTCTGCAAGCACATGCTACTTTTGGGCCATTTGAAGCTAACTGCCACTTCTTCTTGAACCTCTGCTAACCCAGCACCACTGGATAGTTTGATACGCTTGGAGGTGAATCCTAAACTCAGATCTTCCAGCTAACCGCTAGCTAATAGCTTGCTTGTATTTTGTTTGTGATGAATCATGGGAGAACACCTTCACACCCAGCATGGCTAGATGTGCTTTCTTGGATTTTGGGCCAGGAATGGCTGGAACATCAGCAGGGAAATATATTTTGATTTTGTATATTAATGTATTGCGCAAACATAGAGCAAACAGTATTAGCCTAAGTGTTAGCAATTATCTGGTTTAGCTGGCAGCAATTGTAAATCTGTGGCCTATCTATCGTTACTGGCATGCAGCTAAATCCAAAAGAGTGGACACTCTTGGTCAGTTGACCTGTTTTCTGCATTTATGTGTGTTTAACAAAAAAATGAACATCGTCTACAGAGTGTAACTGGATGAATGGTGGTTGCTATGGTCACTGACCTGTGTGCCATGGGTGATGCCCCTCGGGAACTCTCTGAGGCCAATAGAGCCGCATTCCACCGTCAGACTGTAACAGCGGCAGCCAGAGGGACAGCACACGGAGGAGGGGGGGAACAGGGCCAGAAGAGCCAGGATCAGGTGAATATGGAGGAGGAGGAGAAGAGCCATCTCAAAACAGACAGAGCCTGCGGAGGAGAAGAGGCAAAGATACTGTAAGAAAAAAAAGCGAGAGAGCAAGAAAAAGAAAGAGAGGGGGCTGAGGTGGAGTAAAAGGGATTAGAGGAAGGAGGCGGATAGAAAGGAAAGAAATGAGGGATGGGGAAGGAAGACAATACATGAAAGAGGAGAATGAGAGATAAAACACTAGGAGTGCAAGTGAGAGAGAAAAGAAGGAGAAAGAGAGAAAAAGAGGCTGAAGAGAGATAGAGTGGGAAAGAGAGAACCACAGTGAGAAGGAGGATTAAGAGAGAAAAAAATGGAAGAGAAACAGAACAGTGTGAGTTTGAGGAGTGAGAGAGAGAGAAAAAGAGACTGGAAAAGAAGGAGAGAAGAAAAAGAAGGACAGGTTGAAGAGACAGCTGGAGAGACTTAGAATGGGGGAGCAATAAAAATAGACTGAAGAAAAGACAGGGAGAGAAAGAGGACTCAGACAAAAGAAGAGGGAGAATGTGAGCAGTCTGATTGGATATATAATGCATGAGCAGCACGCTTAAGTGAATTGGAAAATGGAATATCATGGTGGAGAAAAATGGAATGGCGTGGTGAAAAGGGGTGGTGTGCTAATAAGCCTCTACGGAACAAGAAGAAATAGAGGGAGAAGGAAATGGAAGGAACAGAGTGATATGATGGTTTACTAGGAGGTGCTGTGGGCTGCACACAGGCCAGGGGAGCAGCCCTCACAGGAGCCATCATGACTCCCACAGTCCCACACACTGCCACCAGCCTGGGAAGGTGAGGGCACACACAGGGTTCCTCAGAGACACTTGAAGCCAGCTATTAATTCTTTCACACTGCAGCTACCACAACAGCACTGGAGCTCAATACGCTTGGAGGAGAGTGCTAACTATCCAAATCTGCCAGCTAACAGAAGCCATGTTGGTTAGCATTGTGCTAATAATAGTGCGGCTAATAAAGAGTGCATAAATAAGACATAATGAAAAATGAAAAAAAAAATCTGGAAGTGAAAAATGAAAAAAAAAATGGAGAGAACATAGTGTGACGACTGATTACCAGGAGCCGCTATCAGTTCCTCACAGGCCAGGGGAGCAGCCCTCACAGGAGCCATCAGGACGGTTTCGGCCGAGCTTCTCTTAATTAAACGTGTGTAGAGGTGCACAAAGACAGCCTTGAGAAGTGCCCTCTCTCTCTCTCTCTCTCTCTCTCTCTCTCTCTCTCTCTCTCTCTCGCTCTCTCTCTCTCTCTCTCTCTCTCTCTCTCTCACGCTCTTGTTCTCTCTCAGCTGAGTAGGTGAGGTGTAGTGCCTCTCGTACACTTCACAATTTCCCCTGAGGAAGCTCTCTCACTGTAATCATCCCAAGATCAAAAAGTGCTGCTCAGGAGGATTTATTTATTTATTTATTGCTTGTTTGTTTGTATGCCCCCCCCCTCATCACCACCAGCACACACCCATCTGGTGCTACATTTTGGATGAAGACATTGAGGTACAAACACAGACCTGCAGATTAGCGCCTCCGGTGCCAGGTTTAAACCTAAGCTTGGCTGTAAATCCGACAACACTTGCAGGAGATCGGAATCGAGTTCTGAGGTGAGCCCAGACGGAGCCTGGAAGACGGCTGAATGCTGATCAGGACGCCTGTCTCTCGCAAAGAATGCGAATGAAGCATGACATGGGAGAAGGATGAGGGGCAATTTTCACTTCTCGCACTACAGGTTGTGTCTCAGGAAATTTAAAAATGCACTGGTGCAAAGATTGGAACGCCAGTGATCTAATATCAAATATTAGAATTCATAATTCAACGCTAAATTAAGAATGCTACTTCTGTGGAATCTTTGCTACGAGGCCAACACAATTAGTGAACTCAGCTGCTTTAATGTGCAACAGCTCAATGCCATGTGTTGGCTGGAGGGGTAAAATGCCCCCAGGCATTGGACTGTAGAGCAGTGGAACTGTGTTCTGAAAAATAATACATCTCCAGGCAATATTTTGGGATGAGCTGGGGTGGTGCTTGTGATCTTAATCATTCAGCATCAGTAACAGACACCACTACTGTTCACAGCCATTTTTGAACATCTAGTCTATAGCTTTCTCAAAGCAGTAGAGGCTGTTAATGCAGGAAAGGGGGGCAAACGTCCTATTAATGTTAGATTAGCAGGTGCTCACATACTTTTGGTCATGTGTAATATAATCAGTTATCACACCAAGATTCAAAGAGGTATACATGAATTCTTCAATGGTGTGGTTTCCAAAGTAAACGACCTTTATTACTTGGCATGTTCCAGCTCCGTGGGCTTATTTCATTCATGACACATTTTCTAACATTTAAAGCACAACACATGCACATTTTAGGAATGTTAAGCGCTTGATTTTCACTGCAGGGGTTCTTTAAAAGTAAAAATGACCCAAATGGGTCATTGGAGATTCAAGAGAAAAAACTACCTTTGGATCCATAAAGGACCTTTGCAGGAACCTTTTAATTGGTTTCCATTGATTTTTAAAAGAATGATCCACAGGAAGGTTCTTTAGGGAACCAAAATCGGTTCTCCTTTGGCACTATTCTGCACCTTATTTTTTACAGAGTAATCCAGTTGAGTCATGGTGACATTTAGACCTGTCTTCCTCCAAGTGCACACTTCAGTGGCATCAACAGCATTCCATCTAAAGGGCAAGACATCTTGAGGATGGTGTGTTAATGTGCTAAACCTAATTTGCTTAATTTAAAGAAGCTGTAAGTCAGGTTCACACAATGAAATGGCCATTATACTGACACCTCGACGTTCTAAATCTAAACCAATAATAAACATGGCCATGGCATTAGTGTTTTCCTTGTTTATTTATTTAAAAGTATTTTTGATTATTAGACCAAGAAGCATATGAGACATTAAAAAACATTATTTATTCATGCAATGTAACAACTTGTTTAATTATACAACTGTAAGAACATTAATATACATCCTTAAGATTCAAGAAGAGAACAAATATTACAGCCTATTAGTAACATCTGTTTTTAAATAAGTAAAGTATTTTTGTTTGTTTTTCTCAGTCAGTTTTACCTTTAAATGTGTGCTGGCTTCAAAATGTGCAGGGTCATTTAAGGTGAAATGATTTAATTCCGCTAGCAAAAATATATACAGCCTCAGCCTTATCCTATTTTCCACAACAAATTTCAATACAAGGACTCTAAGATTAATTTATGAACATATGAATATTGTTGCAAGTCTGGGTACTAGAGGTAGCCCTAACTGAATGTAGTCATTTCAAAGAGTTTGAGCAGGCCACAATTTGAAACCGGGCTATTTACAGTAACATGGCATTAATGGAGCTTACGATTAGCATATCTTGCAAACAGTAAGCAAGTTCTGAATCTGCACCAATATATCTTCACACCACTTCCCTTTACAATATTTCAAGCAAAGGCAGAGACCCATATGAAACTTCCGCCAATCTAAAGTTAACCCTCGTCTCCCCAGCGTTGTGGCAAGGGAAAGTTCTTCTGCATATGAGTTTCAACAGGGTTCATCCGTCAGTTAATCAGTCCGTTAGTGAAATACCTCTTCTACTGTGGGATTAAAAAAACGGAGCAATAACACTCGGAAATGGAACATACTAACGGCTATTTTGAAAATTCAGGAAGGAATTTAAGGTAATCAGGTATTTGCAGAGGTTCACACTGGAGGGAGACAGGGTTAAAAAGTCAGCTCAGGGCAAATAGCAGGCTATATGCCTCTGAAGTGCAGGAGTTTGTGCGGCAGCCATTAGCAGTGAACACAGCGCTCTCTCGAGGCGTGAAAGCAGTTCCGGCGCGGGTGTAATGACGGGCGTGCGGTCTCCACTTAAAGCGAGTAGTGAGCCGTGAACATTGACGTGAATATTTCATGGCCGCTGCCTAATTCGCAGCATATTTGTGAGATTAATGTAACGTGACCTACATAAGCCATTTTATCTGCTCCGAGCATGAAAAGAAGAGAAGAGAGGGGCGGGGCAGAAAGAAAAGGCGGGTGTGTGTGGAATGGAGGGACGGCCGATAAACATCGGGTGAAAAATGGCAGGCTGCTCCTGTCAGCACGGTTCAGACTCAACGTCCCGTGCTCGACCTAGCTATTCTCTCCCTCTCTCTGTCTGTACATATAAATATATATAACTATCTCACCTGCCATGAGGAAGAATGACGTGTGAAAAGAAAAGAAAAGAAAAGAAAAGAAAAGAAAAGAAAAGAAAAAAGAAAAGAAAAGAGAAGAAAAGAAAAGGAAAGAGAAGAAAGGAAAAGAAAAGGAAAGGGAAAATTTGGAATGAGTTTGCTTCCAGTAGGTTTCATCTGCTACGTGAACTGCCTCCCAATCAGCAGAGAGAGGGCGAGACAGAAAGGAGACAAAAAGAGTGGGAGGGAGAGACAGAAAGAGGGGAAGAGACTGAGATAAAGAGGAGAGTGTGATAATGAAAAAGAAAAAGAAACTGGCAGAAAGAGAGACAAACAGAAAGAGAAAGGGAGAAAAAAAAAGATCAGTTATGATCAGAGAAAAAGAACAGGAAATGTGTGAGAGAGACAAAAAAAGTGAAAGAAAGGGAAGGAGAGAAACAGAGAGAGATAATCAATTGCCAGAGTGATCTGGAAGGTGTTTGATGGACTAAGGAATCTTTGCTCATGGAGAGAAAGAAAAGACCATGTTCAGAAAGCCCAAGCAGAAGATTTAAATATTTAAGACCCTTGTGTCGCGTTATCAGACTTTAGCACAGCTCGCGCTGGATTAGCTTTACCAGGGGAGGTCCTGTAATGCAATTTGTAAGAGATTTGGCCATCCAATTCACACCGGATACAGCAGTCAACTCCCCAAACACCTGGGATTGAAAGGTTATTGCTCGGGAGTTTGCGTCAGTGTTCTGTCTCTTAAGCCCGGTGGTCTCTCTCCAGGTCCACAGTGGTGTGAACATAGAGGACGAGAGACCTCACATGTCCCTTCATGTCCAAAAGTTAGTAGACACATATTATTATAGGTTTCCACTTCTTTAAAATTGCAATCATTGCTGATATGGCCTCCATATGACAGCACTGACCAACAGAATGGGACACAAGGTAAACATGCTCAATGTCAAGCATCAGCTAGAAGGGTATATCAACTGAACCTGGTATCTGTCACTGGTTTTTTTTTTAATACCTGCTAGCTCGTGGTTCCAAGCAAGTCAAGTAGGGACTAAACTGTGATTGGCCAGAGACACTTCACATCCATCACATACAAAGCAGTTGTACTGTCTCCAAGCTATAGTAGAGATCTCATTTGTTTTTATCGGACTCACCAACAGCTTGTAAAATTACAGCATGGTCTTTTGAAGTGGTTCAAATGCTCCTTTGATCAGTGACTGACAAAAGACGTAGCAACAAAGAATGAAAAAAAACTACTGATCTGTCTGAACTGATGCTCAGAGCTGTGTTCAGTCCCAAACAACAACAACAACAAGAACACATGAATATGCAATGAGTAAACAAAGCTTAATGTTACCGCTGATGTCATTGTGGTTTCTAAAGCTTACTGTTCGCATTAAGGACTGTGTTTTTTGCAGTGCCACTGGCTAAATTTCCAGAGTGACAGTGGACAATACAGCCAGGTACCAGGGACCAAAATGTGAATCGAGAAGCGTCGGTAACGTTCAGTGGAAAAGCACCATCTGATTGGTCACAGTCTGTATCATAAGAACCCTTAGCTAGAATGCAGCATTGCAGTCCCCACAAAAGGCTGTGAGCATCAGTAAGACCACATAAAGTGACCTGGTGAGTGCCCTTCTGAAACCAAAATGATATTAAGGGACACCCTAGGGTACTCACAAATGAGGTCAGGACCACCAGTGCGCCAAAAGGGACAGTCTCAGCAACAATAACAGCACAACACATGGCCTTGTCCATTTACTTCTGTTATTCACAGTGACAGGAAAGAGTCTCTGAGGGACTCTAATTTTAATAAACTGTCATATTTCTTCGTATATACTTATAGCAGCAGTGGGAAAATATGATGTAAACAAAGCCATTCATTCTCATTCTCATTTAATGTGTGATAAGCCTGTTATTACCTGCTAATATAGTACTGTGCAGAAGTCTTGGGCACCAATTATATTATTATTTAAAATTGTCTACTCAATAAGTTTGTTGCTTGTATAAAATTATATATTTTTGCAATAAATATCAATATTAAAATACTGACTTAAAAAGGAAGTAAATAGATGTGAGGAAGTGTGAAGAACAAAGCTTGTTTCCAGATGTTCTCTTTGATCTTATGAATTTATTATAGCAACAGCACACTTGATTTAACATAATTAACTATTTGTTAAGTGGTAAAACTAGGTATTGGATAATAACCACAGATAAAACTGGACTGCCATGAGAAGAGGTTTGGAAAGAGAAGCCAACATATTCACAGACAGAATATCACACTTACTGCAATAAATGTGTTTGCTTTTATTCCAATAATATGTGGGGGTGGTGTGTTTGTGTTTGTTTACTGCTCAGATAAATAGCTATTTAAATCTCATTTTCTCAGGTGCCTGAAACATTTGCCAAGTATATAACCTCCTCATTCTAGAGGTAAGTTGTTTCCGTTGTTATAAACACGGATGCAGGATATGGGATGAGGGAGCTCATAGATTTAGCCCTTACCTTTTCAAGGGCTTGTCTTTCACATCACTTTGACATCTGCACTTGACTGTCCCTAGTCTGAGCTGCCGCAGGCCTTGAGTTCTAAGGTCCCCTAAAGTTCCTGGGACTCAGAGGGGCCCTAGGTACTGTCCCCACCCCTGGCTCCTGCTGCAAAAACACACCTTAATATCACTCTACTATTATTACTGTTACACTCAAATTACAAAGACATACTGGATGAAAAACACTCTACAAGTACCACAGAGTGGCTCACTCACTGCAGATTCATACTGGATTAAGATCATTCCTCTGTAATACTGTTAGATTCACACAACAAATTCAACATTCCATAAAAATTGCTGTCAGACTTCAAACACATTCATCCATCCATTATCTGTAACCGCTTATCCAATTCAGGGTTGCAGTGGGTCCAGATCCTACCTGGAATCATTGGGCGCAAGGCAGGAATACACCCTGGAGGGGGCGCCAGTCCTTCACAGGGCAACACTGACACACACACACACATACGGACACTTTTGAGTCGCCAATCCACCTACCAACGTGTGTTTTTGGACTGTGGGAGGAAACCGGAGCACCCGGAGGAAACCCACGCAGACACGGGGAGAACACATCAACTCCTCACAGACAGTCACCCGGAGCGGGAATCAAACCCACAACCTCCAGGCCCCTGGAGTTGTGTGACTGCGACACTACCTGCTGCACCACCGTGCCGCCCACTTCAAATACACATGGGATTAAATTCAGTCTATTATTATCAGTGTTGGATTCAAACAACAATGAATTCATACAGGATTATTATTAGATTCACGTTACACATTTATACTATATGGATACATTAACTGTTAGATTAACACTACAAATTCATACTGGATTAAAATCACTCTACAAATTTATCAGAGCAGGGGGAGACAGAGAGAGAGATGGAGAAATAAAGCTACTGAGGTTAAGGAAACAGATGGTAAGCTCTCTCACAGACGCTTGATTAATGAATCTCCCAAATTTGAAGTAAACGATGAATCTGCCAGACGCCCATCGCCTTCTGTGTGGAAAACACACTTCACCCGCCAACATGCCACAAGAAGAGCCATAAACACTGGAGCGTTCTCTCTCTCTCTCTCTTTCTCTCTTTCTCTCTCTCTCTCTCTCTTTCACATTCTCTCTCTGTCTTTCTACTCCAGCACAAAGTCTGTAGGACTTCTCTTTCTACGCCAGCTGGGGTTCGCCAGCAATGTCAGTCCATCAGTTTTATGGACAACAGCTCAGAGAGTGATCCCTAACCACCAGCACTGTTTGTTTGGCACATCTCATTCTTTAGGAGATTGTCTTAAGACTTTGGACAGCTGCTGCATTCGTATCGATTCACACAAGAGGTGGAAGCCCAACACTGGGCCACGAAACAACTAATTATTCTGTAAAAGGAAAGTTTTACCCATTTCACCAGCTGTGGGGGTCATGCACCAGCTGCAGGTGTTCAGTGGAGCTCCTAAGTTCATGTTTGGTATTTGTTTCTGGAACATCAGCACTCAGCACACAGGTGTATATTATTAGCTGTAATTGATTATATAAGCTGCAGTCTGGCCAGCACTGGGACGTGCAATATACCAGATCTCCCTAATGCTTATGTGATTATCAGAATATTGTCATTTATACAGTCATTATCTGGTATGGACATTGTGAAATCCTGTTGGGGAAAGAAATTGACTAGTGTTTGAAGTTCATGGCATCATAAATTCAAAGTGGTCAGTGGTAAATATGTGTTGGCATGTAGTTAGTGTTTTGTTTCATTTGGGTGTGTTTTTGTTGTAGCATGGGACCGCATTGCTTCTACAGATCCTGCAAAAACAATCATTTAATACTGCAGCAAAAGTGGCCTTCTCCTGCACAAGTACATATTGCGTTAAACCATGAAATCCACCAGAATATGTGACAACAGCCAGAAATCTAGTTTGTAAGATTATGTAGTTGGTTACAAATCCACTGCACTTGATAAATGCCTGAAGTCTGCGACCCATAGCCATCCCCAGCTGCCAAGTGTCTTCCTTGCTGAGGTGCTGCCAGGCCTCTAAAGCAGCCTTTTTCACTTACCGCTTGTTTTTGCTTTCAGCCTTGTCAGAGTAAGTAAAACGCTTGCTTGGTGGGATTCAGGTTTGTGGCCTGACAAAAACTTGCCCCTGAAAATCTGCAGTAGAATTGCTGCCATTGTTTCATTTGAGAAATAATGTGATGGTATAAGCCTAGCAATAAAGTAGTTTTGGCGGTGTTCATACAGACCACTTTGCATATTTACTCATTCTTGGAACAAAATCTTAGGCGCAGTTTTGCTTTTTTTGTTGTTGTTGTTGTTGTTGTTTTTTTGTTTTTTGTCTTAATGTTTTTACGTTAATATGAAAAACGCCATCTGCCAAACTGAATAACAGCCCATCCTCTCTGGCCTAAAACTTGAGAAAGACTTGGGGTGTCCTTGTCGCATCCAAGACTGCACCTGCTTGTCCCCCAGAGCAGGCCTTGCAGATTTGTGCTTATCTCTCCTGGAGCATTCTGCATGTGAGGGAGTGTCTCACCTGCCAATAACTGACCGCTGAGACTGAGCTTTAACTAGATCTGCTCATTATTCATCTGCCTCTCTTTATAACACAGCTGTTAACACTCAGAACATAGGGTTAAAGACGACTGTAACCAGATGTTTTTGGAGTATTTTTTTGTTTTGTTCTTTTTATGTCAGGGTTTATTAATTCTGGAATCTTCTCACAGCCGCCCAGTGATTTAGTGTCCGAGGGCGTAAACTGGCATAAGAGACATTTGAAAACATTTGCTGTAACGCGTCCTTCCTGGGCATTTTACATGCTTCATAAGAGCTGCTAAAATCCATGGCCTCAGTATAATTGACCCGCTAACGCGCCCTGTCCGTCAATTCTTCTCCACAGAAAGCACATCGGGGCTGTAAATGTCCTATTTAGATAATCCATTAATAAACAGAATTCCCTGGACAGCTTGTTTTATTTGTCCAGACCGTGGGCGGATGGACTGCTCGTCTGCTTTGTTTAACAGCAAGCAAGCAAAATCCATTAGGATCGCTGTCTTCAGTGAAACATAAGCTGTCTGACCAGATGTTTTAATATGACCATGACCGAGGGTGTTGACCGGAAGTCAACTTTGGATTGGCCGCCTGGGCCCAGTGTTCATTTTCCACACTTGCTCCTGGCCCTGGCACTTGCTAATGGAGGATTCATCTATTTACACACCAACGTGTAGCCCTTGTAATCTGTAATCCTCTCCGAAATCCAGCCATAATCAGGCTAAATCTGTCGCCTACGGGCTAAAGCCCCATGTCGTCTCCTGCCTTGCACGCTCCCTACTGAGCAGCAAGGCCACAAAAACATCCACAGCTTTGCATTCAGAGTCCTATTTAAAGAGAATCCGGTTAATCTGTTCTTGCAGATGGAAATGAATTGATTCTTCGATGATTTTCCCTTGAAAGGTTTTGAATCAATTCGTAAAATGTCACAGTCTGACGCTTCATAAAAAAGATACTTTCACACATCCTGGCTTAGAGGCAGAAAAAAAATGCACTAGGATCCCACTAATGCATACATTCATGTAGTATAGAAACAGATCACTGCTGTTGTGTACATCAAACAGGGCCCAGAAATGCTGTAAACACACCCTTTTAGCCTGGTTCAGAGGATATTAGCAGTTTATAAGGATATTAGTGAGCCATTTAAAGAGTCGAAAGACACAAACACATCTGTTTGCAGTCACAACAACAACAACAAGCCTATATATATATATTTGTCACTATTTCCACTCTGTTTTAAAATGAATAAATACATTTTTACTCTGGTCCATTTCAGCTGTTCACATTCAGTCACTAAGTCTGTGTTTAAATACGTTCTGTTTTGTTGCTGCACTGCTTTGTGATTGGGTCACAGGTCTGTTTTTGGAGCATCAGCATTTTATTTTAGACTAAATCCATGTAAAAAAATAAAGAACAGACTTGTATACATCGGTTCCTGGGTGAGAGGATGCTGATAGATTCAGAGTGGATGCTTTGGTACAGGAGCAGCTTTTTTTTGGATTGTACTTTTATTTTTACTGCAGTCATCATTTTACCGGAGTAACTGTTCTAGTGCTGCTCTAGACATGTTTCAGTTCAGTTCAAATCAGCGCATGAATATTTGATACATTTATATATTTATAACTCCCCAAAATGTTTTATTTCTGTTAGTCTGTCCTGATTAGTGTGTGTGTGTGTGTGTGTGTGTGTTTACCAGGAATATATCCCATATTGTGAGAACCAAAGTACTCAAATTATGGGACTTGTTTTTCCTTTGTAGACCTATATATGTCCCCACAATATTGCTAACATGAAAACTAGGGTTAGCGTTGAAACACACATCGTAACACAACGCAAACTTCTAGTCTAACTTCAACGCAAAAACTGTCATGGTGGACCAGCTCTCTGGAATCACTCGTAGAATTGCTCCCTCAGACATAGAGATATTTCACGGATATCGATTCAGAGGCCGTATACCTTCTACTTGTTCACAAAATCATCTTTCATTGTTCGCCTGTGCAGCAGGTAAATCAGCACACACTCCTCTGCTGCAGACTTGTTTAACTCAATGCTGTTTATAGATGCTATGATTTGTTCTCTATCGTCCCCTTGAGGGCTACATGTTTTAACCGCTACAGTAACATAAGTGCACATGTCGAGTGTGTACAGCAGGACTGTGTGTTTTCAGAGTTCAAGTTTGGGTTAGGGCCAGGGTTAGAGTTAGAGAGTTAAGGTTAGTGTTTATGGATGAAGTTAAGGGTAACTTTCCAGAAAATCTCAAATCTGTCCCAAAATGTATAAAAATGTATGTGTGTGTGTGTGTGTGTGTGTGTGTGTGTGTGTGTGGACCCCCTGAAATGCACTGGATTCAAATCGTGAGGTGCCTAAAGAAACCTACTATCCCTCTCATCTCTACCCCATGCAGCACTGCATGTGTCATAATGATGCATATCACCCTGTCGCTGCACATGCGCTTTGCCTGTCACCGCTGCTTAAAATCACGCTCATCCGCTGTGCGTCTTCAGGCGCATGATAATGGACAGTGGTGCGGGAAAGAAAATAGCTTGCGGATTTAAAAAAAAAAAGAGAAGAAGAGGGGGGAAAAAAGGCCAGACTGCAAGCATTATTCTACACCATCAGTAGCACGCGCCCTTGGACAGGAGCTTTCATCAACGTCGCTCGCGAAACAATAAGCAAAGAGCCGCTGAATCACACACCCAGCATAATGGGACACTTGAAGAATGTTGGGTTCACAATCGGAGGTGAAGCGAGACAGAGAGAGAGAGAAAGGAAGAAAGAGAAGAGAAGCAGACAGATGATTATTATTGGATGCGATGAATAGGTCTCTGAAGTTTACTTCTCCTTCTGGAAACAGCATGAGGCCCAAATAAGGAATTCCGACTCTAAGCTGTTTTTCTCTATGGGAAAAATGGAGTTTTATTTAGATGTGATTCACAGCATGAAACTGGCTCACAGAGAGAGAGAGAGAGAGAGAGAGAGAGAGAGAGAGAGAGGTTATGGTTGTATATGTTTAATAATCTTGTAACTGTATTGTCTGTTGGTCTGATTCATTCCCCATGTTCCTTGTTTATTACGTGTTTTACTGCTTTGGCAAAAACTGTAATTTACCACATTCACATCAATAAAACTCTAATGAATGGAAATGAGAGAGAGTGGTGTAGAGAGAGACAGAGAGAGAGGTGTAGAGAGAGAGACAGAGAGAAACAGTGAGAGAGAGAGAGAGAGAGAGAGAGAGAGGTGTAGAGAGAGAGACAGAGAGAGAAACAGTGAGAGAGAAAGAGAGAGAGAGAGAGAGAGAGAGAGAGAGAGAGAGGCAAACAAAGGTAGAGAGAAAAATTATGAGTGTTAAAGAGAAAGAAAGGGAATAAGAGAGAATGAGTCAGGGGAAGAAAGAGAGACAGGGAGTGAAAGAAAAAGCAAGAGATAGTGAAAGGTTGAGAGAATAAGAGCGAGAGAGAGACAGGCCGACATGCCCTCTGGCCATTTTAGGCCATGGCTCTCTAGTTGTCATGGAAACAATAGCCAATAGTGAGGTGTGTGTGTGTGTGTGTGTGTGTAAGAGAGAGACAGCAAAGCTTGGAGGGCTTTAGGGTACAGGTCCAGGGTTCACACACATTCCAAATCACTTCCTTCACACACACAGATGAGGAGATGAGAGCTTTTTTCTATTTTCTTGTCTATTTCTTCTCTATCTCTCTCTCTCTTCTTCTTTTTCTTTCTCCTCTACCCTTACTCTTCTACACTTCTCTTTCAGTGCAAATTGATGATAACAGACATTCTCAGAGACGGGCTTTCAGTTCCTTATGCAGTGATCAGCAAAACACAGCCAAAATACAACTACTTTGCATATTCTTCTATTTATTTTTAACTTTTAAAATGTGCTGAATGTCAGAGGCCTGTCCAGGACCCGGTCTGACCCTGATCAGTATGAAATGGCCACAGATGAATGATTTCTTTGACCTTTTGATACGGTACACTCATTGACACAGGGAGAAATGGTTTGTAGAAAATTTGTAAACACCTCTTAAAGTAACACTACGTACGATTTGGTATTTTTGCTCCCTCTACAGTTACCAGCACGGTCCACCAAATGTTACATAGTGCATTTCCTGCAGTAATGAGCCCAGAGTTGCAACAACAGATATTCACCCTGCTACAGCAAGGTTTAAGCTGTAATTTTAAGGGGAAAATAATACCTAGTGTTCCTTTAAACTCCTTACAGAGATGTGCAGCTTGCGTCATCGCCATAGAAACAAAGTGACTATGCACATGCACATTAACCTGAGCTCACTCAATGCCAAGTGTTGGCAGGAGGAGTATTGAACCCTATGGCTATGGACAGACACGTTCATTCATCCATTCATCTTCTATAACCACTTCAGTGTAAGGGTCACAGTGAACCCAGGGCCTTCTCAAAATCACTAACTGATCTCACCATTAGTTTCATGGCTGCATGCCATCAGCTCCTCACAGAAATGTACCAAAATGTATTGTAGTAGCCTACAGTCTACTGCTGTGAGAGCTGTATCCTGTTGTTATGAAGAGCGCTGCAGTAAAACGGAGCTGAACGTTTATTATGATTATGATTGTCATTACGATCACACACTGCATCTGTGCTGAACGGATGAAGCATAAGCAGTCATCTACAGTGTGTATGAACGCTCTGTGGGTGGGCTTCTATAGGTGGGAGGTTATAATGAAAGGCTGAAAACATTCATCTTTCCTCTCGCCTGCACTCTGGCTTGGGTGCGCCCCGCTAAGTGTTTTGTGTCATCCAGGGTGTGTGTGTTTTCCGTTTTCACACTGCCACACACACAACCCTCACACGCACTTGTGATTGTACGCTGGCTCTCAGGGCTCCATAATCAGCCAGCGCTGGGAGTGTAATCAGAGCCCACTCACAAATACACATACGCACAACCCACGCCCAGCATCGGAAATCATCAGCGGCGACTTGCGAAATACTCTTGACTCCAACACCTCGCCATCCGCAGCGTGCTTCAGCCAAGGCCAAAAAAAAAAAAACAAGGATCCGGTTCGAAACAGCTCAGCACCAGCCAATCCCCTGCTAGCGCTGAGCTCAATCCAGCCAATCAATAACCAGAGAGCTGGAGAGCTTCGCTGTGTCTAATCACACATCTGGAAGAAGATTATGGAGAATCAGGGCCAAGTCTGAAAGCTTCAAGAGTTGCTACTCCCCTCAGGCCATCTACAGATCTGCCTTGACGGCTTTTTTAAAGGGCACTTCTCACTGAAAACTGACTTAGGATGGTGCGGCATAGTGGGTAAGACCACAGACTTCCAGCCTGGAGACTAGGGCTCAGTTTCCTGCTCTGATAATCCCTCCACACTAAGAGTCCTGAGGCAAGACCCGTAACACAACCGTCTCCTACCACTGTAACATCATTAAAACAGCTGCTTGGGTCAGGCTTCTGCCAAAAGCTAGAAAAAACTTTTTCCTGGTTGTTTTCTGAAGTGAAAAAGTTGAATGGAGAATTTAAAAATCACTTATTTTCCTCAAAAAAAAAGTCTAGTAATGACCACTGCATTCACATATATCCACACAATAATTTTCGGGTCCAAAAAATCCATTTGGCAAGTATTGGCCCAATTTGTTTTTCCTTCACTTGTGATGTCACAAATGCACTCATCATCCACTCATTCAGTAAGCCACTCACAATGAAGTTATAAGCAGTGTTTCTACCTGATGGAGGCGCCTTCTAAAAAGAACTTCAAAAAGGCCTGAACTAAAATGGGTGCCACCTGTTGCCACATTCTGTTGGTCGAAGGGCTAACCAATGGGAGAGCTGATAAAAATCTTGATAAAATGATTTATTTTTGTTAACTCTTCACATCCCAATCAAAACTTAACACTGAAATGAGTATATTAATACAGTTCATTGATTCATCTTCTGTAACCTGATGGTTGAACTGGCATCCTGGTCTGAGTGGAGCTGGGTCCAGAGTGTATCTGAAATCACTGGCCCGAATGCAGGAATACACACTGTACAGGGCACCAGCGGAATGCAGGATAGCTGTTCATTAACGAAAGAGTATTAAAACAAACGACATTGTGCCACCCCATCCCACCCCACACTCACTGCACTGTATCAGGTCTATCGGTCAGTGTTTATTGTCTGTTGTTTCTGTGTTAAATGTAGCATCGGTGCTCCAGGGGAACTATAATTCACTCCTCCCTCAGCAGCGGCCGTGACCAGAGGAATGACAATAAAGCCTGACTTGGCTCCACTTCAAAACTCCAGGCTCCTTCCCACTTCCTCTACTAACTGCACTCTGAAATGAGATGTGTTTGAAACAACAGCCCCAGACAGCACACTTAACCATTACTGTTAAAGAGCCATCATCATGGAAACAGGAAAACAAGAATATAATGTAGTATATAAACAT